>NW_007247395.1:260404-263021 GCF_000164805.1 Carlito syrichta
GAGATGAGGTCTCGCCAAGTTGCCCAGGCGGGTCTCAAACCCACGGGCTCAGGCAATCCTTTCACCTCAGCCTCCCAAAGGCACGGGATTACAGGCTGAGCCACTGAGCCCGGCTGAGAGCTGCCCTTTTCAAAGGGAAGCAATCTTTTCTGTTCCTAACTTAGGGACCAAATCAAGCAATGCAAATTGGGATCTTGGTGCTTCATTCCAGCTCTCCGATTATTCTCTGAGAAGTTTGCTCTCCTGTCCACATAGGGTTTGAAGTTTGTCCTTTGCTAAGGACTGAACCCATTCAGAATTTTGCATTGTTAAAATGTGTTTTGTTTTTGTTTTTGTTTTGAATGAGGGTTTCACTCTGTTACCCAGGCTGGAGTGCAGTGACATGATCATAACTCATGATCACGGCCTTGACCTCTTGAGCTCAGACAGTCTTCCCCCCTCAGCCTCCCCAAGTAGCTGAAACTATAGGTGCATACTACCACACCCAGCCTTTTTTTTTTTTTTTTTTTGTAGAGACAAAATTTCACTATTTTGCCGAGGCTGGTCTTGAACTCCTGGGCTCAAGCAATCCTTCCACTTCAGCCTCCCAAAGTGCTAGGATTAAAGGTATGAGCTACCACGCCTGGCCAAGTTTTTAATCAATTTCAACGGTTTGGTTAGTTTGTTTGTTTGTCCTTGGTCAATATGATTTCTTTCCATTTTTTTCAAAATCTCTTTGGATGGTTTGATAAGCTTTTTGGTACATTCAAAATATCATTAAATATTTTATGTGTAAATAAATGAGAAATGCTTTGGGTGCTCTTAAAGTATCCCTCTGGTAAAGTCAAGAGGAAAACATGTGTTGTAAATGGGCCTCAGTTTTTATTTGTTGGATTTGGGCCTCTCTACAATCTCTTTTTGGCAAATATATGGAGTATGTTGAATTCCAAGTTGTCTTTCAATTAAACTGCATTTCTATGTCTCCTTAAGAAAAATACTTCTAGGAGAAAGGAAAAAAAAGTCTTCAATGCCAAGAGATACTGATCAATAGCTTTTGATCACATTTTTAGGAGATATGGCAAGGATGAACATGGATCAGGGAACTCAAATGGAAAAAAAAGCAGCCTACTCAAAGGGCTCCACCACGGGCCATTGGTTTGACTGCCAAGGGGGATATGAGTTTGGTCCTTCTCAGGCGAAAAATGCAGTTCTAGTGGAACTGGAGGATGCTGCTCAGTGGGGTGTGATTTGACCACACTCATAAATTTAGCCATAATTTTTAAGTGTGTGGGTCATTTAGTCTGCGTTGTTTCTGCTTTCTTAGAGCCATGATAAGGGCCTAGCGGGTGAGACAGATTGGATATGCAGCACTATGCCATAGTTACATACACATCTCTCTCACTCATGAACACCCTAGGATGGAGGCAAGACAGAACTCATCTGGGAAACTCAGAATGCAACACATGAACTGTACACAAGAGACACTTGATGCGTATTTGAATGAATGGAAAGTACTTGCCTGACAAGAATGCCTTCCTTAGCGCTTCTCCCTGTCATCAGTGCAGGAAAAACATTAAAGAAACACTTACCAGTCTTTCCTTTGCTCTTCTGACTCTTAGGGTGATTCCTCCTTGGGAGTCAAAGTTTGGAGGGGATGTAGAGGGAAAGAGAAAGATTCCTTTTTACATTTGGGGGGGGTTGGAGTCTCACTCTGTCACCTAGACTGGAGTGCAGTGGCACGCTTCCGGCCACCGCAGCCTTGACCTGCTGGGCTCTGGCGATCCTTCCACCTCAACCTTCCAAGTAGCCAGAACTACAGGTGCGCTCTACCACACCCAGCTAATTTTTGATTTATTGTAGAGACGTGGTCTCGCCACGTTGCCCAGATGGGTCTTGAACCCGTGGGCTCAGGCAATCCACTCGCCTCGGCCTCCCAAAGTACTGGGATTGCAAGCTGAGCCACCGAGCCTGACTCCTTTTTACATTTTATTCTATATTCCATGTCCATTTGAGAGCTGTTGATATCTGGACAGACTATAAGGCTTTTATTTTCATTACTCGTTCATCACTTTGAATAAATCTCTTTCTCTAGCCTAGAAGCCAGACTTGAGCTAAATGACAGGGTCTATTGGTGTTAGCCTCCTTGGGCTCTGTGTAGTTGGTGATGAGAGGTAGGGTAAAGCCAAAGGGATGAGAGCCTGTCTATAGGAGGAAGAAACCTAGGGTTATGTTTTATCCTGGAATTTGCTCACCTTCTCCAGTGCAAACCAACTGGTGAATATTTTATTTGCACAGGACTCCTGCAGCTATACATATATGTTATGTTCAACTTGATATTCCATGTGATCTTAGTAAGTTTTTCAGGCTTGGTAACAGAACAGCTAAATATTTCAGAATCATGGGGAGGCAAGTAGTAATGTCAGTACATTTTACTTTTATATTACTACCATGTGAGTAGAATTTTTATTTTTGTTTAATAAAAAAAAATCCAGTGTCTCATACTATGAACAGAAGTGGCTGCATATAGGTCAGGCCTCACATGTCCTTTTCTTTTTTTTTTTTTTTTTGAGTTGGAGTCTCATTCTGTCGCCCAGACTGGAGTGCAGTGGCCGCTCCCGGCCACCGCAGCCTCGACCTG
>NW_007247395.1:263213-272270 GCF_000164805.1 Carlito syrichta
TCGAAGCCGCGGGCTCAGGCAATCCACTCACCTCAGCCTCTCAAAGGCGCGGGATTATAGGCTGAGCCACCGAGCCCGGCTTCCTTTTCAGAGGAGCATCACCGTACGGAGTCTGGAGGTGGATGATATTTCCCAAGTTGCATATCTGAATCCATAATTCCTTTCCCTAGCTCTTGAACTCTAGACAAATGGTCTGGCCATCTTGCTAGAAGAGGCAATGTCATCCAAATATATGATAGCCTTTAGAGATATCCAGTGGGCCAGCAGTGTATACATTGGGAGGTTATCCTGATATGAGTTTTGTCCTTCTCAGGCAAAAAATACAGTTTTTTACAGTTCTAGTGGAATTGGAGGTTGCTGCTCAGTGGGGTGTGATTTGACCACACTCATAAATTTAGCCATAATTTTTAAGTGTGGGGGGCATTTAGACTGTGTTATTTCTGTTTTCTTAGAGCCATGATAAGGGCCTAGTGGGTGAGTACTATGTGTAAAGCTCAATTGTGCTTAAAAGAAAGCTTTTTGGCCAATCTAGTTCTGGGCCTGACTGCTTTATTTAGAAAAATTAAAGTCACTCTTCTAATTTGGCCAACAGATATTTATTGAGGCTCCACTAAATATCAAGCCTTATGTGAAGCACTTTACATAAATGCTCTCATTTAATTATCTCAGTCACCTTGTGGGGGAAGTAATTGTGCCAACTTTGGAGATGGCAGAATTGGGGCTTAAAGAAGTGAAATCTTACTACTGGCAAGAGGTAGAGCTTCTATTTGAATTCAGGTCTGTCTCTACTCCAGATTTCCCTATTCTGCTCTACGATATCGAGGAATTCTTTTTCCTTCTTACCTCAAATTGTTTTATGGCCTACTTCTACCAAAAAGCATACATCTGTTAAGGGATCCACAGCTGCAAAAGTTCTTTGAGGGTGGGCCTTTTAACCATTGTTAGTGAGGATCATCAAAGTTTCACAAGCTCCTTCCTGGTTAGTTGCATGCATGCATGTAGTGAAGGTGGCTTTATTGATGGCACAGGAATCTTCTCTCATTGCCATTAATTTGGAAAGGCACAAGGAATAAAGAGAAGGTGATCAGAGAGAGATAATTCAATGCAGCCAATTATTTCAACTCAACTCACAAATATTTACTGAGCATCTTCTTTATGCCTAGCACAGCACTAGGCACAATGAGAATTAAGAAGTTATATATGACAGTACCTGCTCTGTAGCAGGGAAAAAGACACAAAAGAACCAGAGTTTGGACTTAATCCTGTGAACAGTGATGAAGCATTGGTGGTTTTTGAGCAGAGATTTGACAACTGCTCCCAAGATATGCTTTATTCATTCCTACAGGGCCACTGTGGGGGTCAGGAGAGAGCAGCTGGGGGTGGGGGGATGGGACGGTGACTGTACTATGCTGGGTATTAAAGATGTGACAGTTTCTGCATCTTTGCCTAGCACCTCCCATACATGTGAAATCCCACAGTTTAATGGAAAGGATATAAACCATCTGCAGCAACATATTTGTTTAAAAAGGAGACACCAGCATGAAGACTTAGCAACTTTGAACCAGTTGAAAGAAGAGCATCTGCCTGATATTTTCATAGTGGTTATATTGATTGTTCATCTTCCATTCTTCTTGTGGTTTGTATTACCAATAGTAATATTTGTATTGATTCTGCCAGAAGAATCCTTGAGAGAAAGAAGGATTTGTAAATTGTTACTTTACAGAGATTAAAATCTATAGAAAAGTTAAAGTTCCCTGTAGTTTGGTCCATTGGCATGCACAATTAAAATACATACAATTTTGAAAGGCCTTTAACATCTTGAAAACCAATGGAGGTCATCCCGGTTCACCTTTTCATGCAATGCTTACATTTATTGTGTATCAATTGTGTGTCAGACACCATGCTGAGTGGTTTCACATATCCTCATAGCAATCTTGTTTAATAGGTGAGGAAACTATGGCCCAGAGAAGTTATATAACTTACTTAAAATCAAAATGGGTTCACAGTAGACCCAAACTTTACAGCTATGTTTACTGGCTGTAAGTCTAGGGCTTTTACTACTATACCACACTACCTCCCTCTCTGATTTATTTCATACTCCTAGAGTGTATATACATAGTATGAATCACTTGAAAGAAATGAGTCTTTGATTTGCTCGTGACCACTCGTTGCCATTTAAATAAAACACAACGTTCTGCAGAAATGGGATTTGAGACTATCACATTTTGATGAGGGAGAAAGACATGCTGAGAGAATTGGGTACTGATGGAGTAGTGCTAGTCCAGGAAGATTGCCCTGGTCAGAAGACAGCATCAAGTCAAAAAATCTCTCCAGAGGATACAGGAGGACTACAGTGAAAATGACATTAAGAGAGGAACCAAACTACACTTGCCCTGCTTCTCAATTTGTTCCAGGTAGAAGCATAACAATACTATCAGAGTTCTTGGTAGGCAGAGACCCCTATCACTTCTGTAGCTCCTTCTCACTTCTCTCCTAAAAGGCACATGGGCTGGTAGCAGAGTTCAAGGTTGATAAATAGGCCCAGACCAAATTAACAGTGGCAGGTCACTCTGGGGTGAGCCTATACCCAGATGTGATCCTAGGGCCTCTTTGAGCTTCTTAACTCCTCCACTATGATTTCATAGCTTGGAGTTGGCCTAACCTCTCCAGCACAATCTCTTCAAAGTACTTCTAGAAACAACCTAGGAGTAGGAAATAAAGCCTTGTGAAACAGTTAACTAGAATCCCACCCTTTGCCACAACTGAAAATGGAAAGTAGGGTTTAGCCTAGTTAAAGAAAACATTCATTAATACCTGAGGTGGAGTTCTGATTATGGAGAATTAAAACAGGGGGGGGGAGACTTGGTCAGAAAAGGAAGAGCCAAGTAGACAGAACTGCCTCAACAGGAAAAAGCAAGTATTTGAACTTTGTTATTTCAAAACCACTCAATGTGCTGGTTTCTTATTTTTCATCAGTAATAAAACTATGAGGATCAATAAATTGATTTATATCTGAAAATCTAGGATCTGGCATTTCAAAATAGTCTCTAGAACTTAATACAAGAAAATATTTATTATCTTTAGATTTAACTATTACTTATAACCATCTCTTTTATTTTCTCTTTTGAGCAAACTTTATAAATCTGATTATTTCTAATGTTTTCAATTATAAGTACAACTAACTATGTATATTCAATCTCAGTGTAACTATCTAGACACAAATTGGTTGGATTGACTTTCTAAAACAGAAAATTGAGCTCAACAAAACAACTCTTTTGTCCTGGGACCATAGCATTAGATAGCCAGTTTGCCTTTTTTTCTCAAGTGTTTTGGAATCATATATCCCAGTTTCATTTACTGGTTCCTAAACAAATGATTTTAAACACACCCAAACTTAGCCTTTCATAATTCTCCCCATCCCTATTTAGGAACAGTAGCATAATTCAGTTGTCCTTTTCCTTTTTCCCTGTTTCTGATTTTTTCCCTCTCTGAGACTGATTTATTTTACTTAATTCCTTCTGCAGTCCTGGGAAGGCAGTGGTATTATCCCCATTTTGCAGATTGGCAAACGAAAGCTCAGATTTGAAGGACTGTGGTCATATGGCTAGCAGATGTCCTGGGACACTCAATCTCTCATGCTGCACCTCCAGATGCTAGCATTCCCATGATGATTCTGTGGTGGTGAACCAGTTCTAACTACTCCTGTAGAAACAGACTGGTATCTAATCAGAATGGACATGCCTGCAGAAAATTCCATCTAAATGCTACTTTACTACATTAACTACATCACAGATGAAGACTGAGGCATACACGTTAAGTAATTTATTCTTCATCTTGGGAAAGATCAACAAGAAAATTGGGTCAAGAACCTTTAGGAAGAACTGGACCAGGCTGCCTCCTTACTTTAATGCTGCTTAGAAAAATTCTCGTGACTCCTTTGCCTTTCTAATTTTGTATAAATATTTCAAGATAGCCAAACATTTTTTTCAGGCAATATTTTCATTTTTAAAAAATTATTTAAATTTGAAACAGAAAGTCTGTATATGTGTGCATGCACATATTTTAGAACTGTGTGCTTTTTGTACTGTGGCTTGAAAGCCTTCCATATTGATTTTATAAATGCTTTTAAAATCACCCAAGTGGTGCAGTTCATGCTTTTGTCATCAAATATAAGCTAAATTTCCTAATGGAAAATGCACTTGTTCTGGAACAATGCCAGCAATTGTTCAAAGAAGATACTTGAAGTTTGCATCCTAAAATATCTGTGTTGATAAATTATCAGGTGTTCAATTAAAGCTACGGAACTGATTTTTAATTCCTATTGAAATCATTGCAAGTGCTCCAAATTCTATCACTTGTGCACTTTACGTGCCTTATTCATAATTAACATAAAGAAATTAATGTCTTACAAGCTTCAATATTTGATGCCATATGAGTCCTGAGGATATTTTAAAGGGAGAAGAAATGTAAATAGGATGAAATTCTTAAGCAAGATTACTGATATGACAGGACTAAAGAGCCTGGGAATGTGTGAAAAGTGCCTCTTTTCTTCCCTTTAATAAGTCCATTACTTGCACTTGGGCATATTTTAAGGACCTTTTCATGCTGAATCTAGAGTTGAGCATGCTTTGCATTTCAAGCTTTGTCTATGAATCAGTAAAAGCCAAAGTTATTTCTGCTCTAAAATAACAGGAGCCAGGAACAGCTAATCTCTTTTCATTCTGAGTTCCTTACATTATTTTACTGGACAAAGTTTGTGTTGGCTACAAAACAGGCCATTCACAACATCTATGAGAAGGAATTTAGGTAAGAATGAAGAGAGATTGTAGGATGTATAAAAACTCCCTCTCCTGAGGCCATTAAGAAATTCCAAATTGGCACTGTTTTGAATAGTGACATTGCATTAGCCTTGCTAATTTCAGTAATTCAAGCCTGTAGTCTCTGTTTACCAATCTTCTGGATGAACCCTTCCCATCACTACAGTATTAATGTGCTTCTCTGCTAAGGTGAGTTATTTTAAAATAGGAATTAGTGGGGAAGGGGAGGGAATAAGGCAGGTTGGAGGTTGGTGACGGGCAGCACAGTAGTACCTCTCTCTTAGTCAGATACTCTTCGGAAAGGAGTATCTGTTTTTACTTACTCGGTAAGACAAGTCATTTGCTTTTCTTTCTTTAAGCAGGAACGAGAATATGAAACACAGAGAATTTGTCACTCCCTTGTCTCATTGCATCTGACTCCTTTGATTATCTCTGTCTGGCTTTTAATTGTGTTCATTTCAATAATTAGGACAGGCAAAGAAAATTACTCAAGATTTTTTAAATTATATTTTCAATTGACAAATAATACTTGTATGTATTTATGGTGTACAATGTGATGTTTTGATATTGTTCACAATGGGGAGAGATAAATCAGGATTTTTATAGTAAGGATACATTTGCTCTTCAGTTCATAAGATGTACAAATAAATGGACAGACAGTTAATGTCAAAACCTCCAGGGGAAAGGGAACTCCTTTTTTAAAAAAAGTCTACAATTAAAAGACATTGTCCTAAATCTCTCTTGACTAACTGGCATCTCACATCATGCTGGAAAAATGTACAGAGGGAAATCTTCAGAGCCTCTCAAGCTGAGAAAGTAGAAAGATTGCCGAGTGTTTGAAAGGGTTTAGGGTTTCATTTGAAGAGCAGCTGCACCCCACCGAGCCTGTACTCAGATACGCCGAACACAGGCGAGGCGGTCCGTTGGAAATCGCCCCGAGTGCACTGACAGCAAACCTTGGGTGACAGGGCATGGCCAGCAATCTACGCCCTCCGCACATCTGGCCCTGGGTTATTGAATTGGACTTCCTGTCAGTCAGTGATTGAGACCCAGGCACAGGATTCTTCCCTAAACACGTTGGCTCATCAAACAATAAATATAAGAGAGAAAAAGATGGACAGACAGTGACAGAGACAGAAGCACACACACACACACACACACACACACACACACACACACACACACACACACACACACACACACACACACATGGGAGGGACATAAAAGCAGGGGACAGGCCGGGCTCGGTGGCTCAGCCTGTAATCCCGCGCCTTTGGGAGGCTGAGGTGAGTGGATTGCCTGAGCCCGCGGGTTCGAGACCCACCTGGGCAGCGAAACCTCATCTCTACAATAAATCAAAAAATCAGCCAGGCGTGGTAGCGCATGCCTGTAATTCCGGCTACTTGGAAGGCTGAGGCGGAAGAATCACCGGAGCCCAGCAGGTCGAGGCTGCGGTGGCCGGGAGCGGCCACTGCACTCCAGTCTGGGCAACAGAGTGAGACGCCAACTCAAAAAAAAAAAAAAGAAAAGCAGGGGACAGGTGGATAATGTGAACACATGAGATATTTTCTTAGGTTCCAGGGTAATGTTTCTCCAGAAATGTTCATGGTTTTTTAAAATAACATGTTAAGGTTTACAAATAATATTTACATATTTTATCTCGCTTGAGAGGTAGAACACATTTGGTATTAAATAATTGTCTTCTCTGCTTACGGGTAGAGCAAGAAAGGTCTGTGGGTCGGTCTTCCCCAGGTTTCTCTTCTCAGGACCCTCTACAGGTTCTGCCCCTGCTCAGAATTCCTGTGACACTCTGTTCGTGGCCCTCTGATAGCACTCACCACATGCTAACTTGGAGGACTGGGTTGTTGTTGGGTTTTTTTGTTTGTTTGTTTGTTTTAGTACTCAACTCATCCTCCTCACAAGATAGAGAGCTTCTTTTCTTTTCTTTTCTTTTCTTTTTGAGTTGGAGTCTCACTCTGTCACTCAGACTGGAGTGCAGTGGCCACTCCCGGCCACCGCAGCCTCGACCTGCTGGGCTCCAGCGATCCTTCTGCCTCTCAGCCTTCCGAGTAGCCGGAACTACAGGTGCACGCTACCACACCTGGCTAATTTTTTTTTATTTATTGTAGAGATGAGGTCTCACCAAGTTGCCCAGGCGGGTCTCGAACCCGCGGGCTCAGGCAATTCATTCACCTCAGCCTCCCAAGGCGCGGGATTGCAGGCTGAACCACCGAGCCCGGCTGATAGAGAGCTTCTTGACACTACAACTGTGTTTTCTTCATCTCTGATCCATCACTGCACCTGGCACATCATCTGGCAAACACCAAGCCCCCGGTTTATATTCATCACTGCTCCTCCTAACACATCTGCCATGTATCCATCTCTTACTAGATGCAGAGCCCCTTGAGCGCAAGCTCCTGTTGCCTTGATACCTGGCCAGCCTGGTTCCTCGCACATCCATAAATGTTCCCAGCACTCAGTAAATGTTTCAGAAATCAAATGAATTACATTGTACTAAACATACTCAACATAAACCTTCCCTTTGACCTGTGGCCGCCACATCCACCACTCATGCACTTCAAAGACTTATTCATAATGACAGTTTAAACCAAAATGTATTATCAGGACTCAGGTAATGGTGACAAAGACTAAGATCCAGAATTCGATACATTTTCAACCTTATTTTCTTCCAAAAAGGTATTCCAAAAAGGAAATGGTAAGGTTGGAAGAGATTTTGGGAAAGAAACTATAAAGGAAAGAAAAAAAAAGTTGTGAGGTAAAGAAGGCATGTGAGAGAGACTGGTAGGTGAAGAATGCCGTAATGTTGTTTAAGTCTGTACTCAGGGCCCTGCATCCTCTAAAAGCTGCCTGACTGGGGCATGAGAAAGGTGAAACCAAAAATGTTGAAAAGGGGGCCTCCTAAAGTTGGTCTTAGGCTTAATACTAAGGAAAAAAGATCTGAGGATTACTTACCTTGTTAGTCAAAGGGGGGCTTCAGATTTCTCCCCTGGGTGACCTAAGCTGTAATCTGTCTCTATAGCCCTCTGTTAATACTTCTTCCATTTGCAAGGAAATTATAGTGACTGGAGAAGCTTGATTTACTTCCTCTAATCTCCTGGCAGAGAAATTTGAAAGACAACCAGAAATTGCTGTCCAACTGGAATTCTGCATGGCATAGGGACAACTACTTGGGACAAATCAATTGGAAAAAAAAAATCTTTATTTAAGGGGAATGCATCTTTAATCGTGGTAATCCTTTTAGTAAATTGCTTTCTCTGGTGACATTGCATACCTAATTACAGTTTGCTCATTTTGATTTTCCCTTTACATTGTTGCTAGCTGCTTATGCAGTGTGGATTTGCAAGATAAACAATGAATTTGCTTCTAGCATTAAAAACTCTTTGTCAAGTGGGTCTCAGGACCAAAATGTCACCACTTTTGGAAGTGAATCAACATCACCAACTATATTTTCTTTAGCACTTCTCAAAAGATCTATTTTCACCCTCTTAAATCATTTGGGTTATCTTCTTTGAGAAGCATTCTCAGCATCTTAATGCTGTAAAAATAAAAATGAAATATTGCAAATGGTTTCAACCAAGGACCATAGTGGTACATCATGTACTAGGATTTGCTCCACAATCCAATTTATGTAACCTAGTGTCATGCTGGTTTTCTTAAGGAAAGCACTCTATTGTCAAGTCATAGTCACTGCTGAGTCACTCCCAGGTCATCTTGTACAGCAGTTGTGCCCAGCCAGATTTATCATGTGTTGAAAATGCATATTTTGTCTCAAATGAATATTTTTAAAATAGTTCCTGCACTAGGGTGATAGCACTATAAGATGATTCCCCCCTATCTTCAATGTCATCATCATACTTCATTGCTATCTTCCACTACATCATCTTTTTTTTTACATCATTTTTAGGAAAAACATGCATTAGTAGTCTCTCTTTCTCAAAATCTTTTTCTGCAACCAATCTGTCCCACCTTCTGTCTCGCAACCTGTCCCCCATACAGCCTCCATTCTTACATGCCAGAGTTATTCTAGGAATATATCCTGTAGAAATACACCATGTACCCAGAGGTGGATGTTCAAGGATGTTCACAGCAGCACTGTTTAGACAGGGAGAAATTAGAAACAACCTGCCGGGCTCGGTGGCTCAGCCTGTAATCCTGCGCCTTTGGAAGGCTGAGGTGAGTGGATTGCCTGAGCCCGCGAGTTCGAGACCTGCCTGGGCAG
>NW_007247395.1:272290-279764 GCF_000164805.1 Carlito syrichta
AAAAAAAAAAAAAAAAAAGAAAAGAAACAATCTAAATGCCCATCAGTGGGGAAATGGCAAATTGTATTATCTATATACTGTTAAATTCCTTGCAGTAATTTAAAAGAATGAGGTAGTTCCACCTGTATTAATATGCAAAGATCTTCAAGACATTATAGTCTGAGCCTATTTATGCATATTCATAGAAAATACATTTTCCAGCAATTACTCCTGGAAAGTTCTGGAAGGGCAAGATAAAAGGGGGCTATCTTTTGTTACTGTATATACTTAGGCATTGTTTGAATCTTTAGTTTCAATAAGATAGTCACATGTGTAGTAAAAAATTAACAAAATTAAAAGATTCTATCAAGAGTTTGAAAGGAGGATTTGTAAGGGGACAAGACAGGGGAGCTGTTGCAAATGTTCATGTGAGACATTGTCCATATGTTTTAAGAACATAATCTAAGCCGGACTCAGTGGCTCAGCCTGTAATACCACGATTGGGAGGCTGAGGTGAGTGCACTGCCTGAGCCTGAGGGCTGGAGACCCACTTGGGCAACTTGGGGAGACCTCATCTGTACAATAAATCAAAAAATCAGCTGGGCGTGGTAGTGCACGCCTGTAGTTCCAGCTACTCGGAAGGCTGAGGCAGAAGGATCGCCGGAGCCCAGCAGTTTGAGGCTGCAGTGGCCGGGAGCAGCCACTGCACTCCAGTCTGAGTGACAGAGTGAGACTCCAACTCAAAAAAAGACAAAACAAAACAGAACAAAGAACATAATCTAGGCAGTAGCAAACAATGGCAATGGAAAGGAGAAGGATTCCCAAATGTTAAGGAAACAAAATTCACAGGATGTGGTGATTAATTACAGCTGGAGGATGAAAAAAGAAGGCAGAAGCTAGGATGACTGGCAGGTTTGGGGGTTGAGCAACCTGGTAGCTCATACAGGCATTTCCTAAACTGGAAGAAGCATAGGAGCGGGAGCAGTTAAAGGAATAGAAATGCTACATTCAGTTTGTGGCATGTTGAGTCTAAATTTCCTGAGGGACATCCAGGTAGAAATGGCCAGTGGGCAGATAGATCTTCAGAAAGACATCTGAACTAGAGAGCAATTTGGAAATCTTTAGTGATAAATAAAATCAGGAGTACAGATAAGAGTGTTCAGGAAGACATCTAAAGTGAAAACAGTGGAAACAGCAGAGTTTATGAAGGAATGTGAAAATGATCAGAGAGGTAGGTGGAGGACCTGGGAGAAAGTGGTATAAAAGGAACACCAAGTTTCAAGACAGTGTGCACCTGTAGTCCCAGGGACTGGGGAAAATGAGGTAGGAGGATCGCTTGAGGCCATGAGTTTGAAGATGCAGTGAGTGAGCTATGACTGCACCTCTGAATAGCCACTGAACTCCAACCTGGACAACATAGCAAGACCCTCTCCCTAAAAACACACAAAAAAACATTTTTTTTAAAGCAAGGAATGGCCTGGCTGGGTGTGATGGCTCAAGTCTATAATTCCAGCACTTTGGGAGGCTGAGGCAAGAGGATTGCCTGAACCCAGGGGTTCGAGACTAGCTTGGGCAGCTTGGTGAGACGTTGTCTCTACAGTAAATCAAAAAGCTAGCTGGGCGTGGTAGCACACGCCTGTAGTTCCAGCTACTTGGAAGGCTGAGGTGGAAGGATGACCTGAGTCCAGCAGGTCGAGGCTACGGTGGCCATGAGCATGCCACTGCACTCCAGCCTGGGTGATGGAGTGAAACTCTGGCTCAAAATAAAAAAAATAAATAAAAAAAAAAGGAATGATCAACAGTACTGAATGCTTCAGAGTGCTCAAGGTGAAATAACTGAAAAGAATACATTGAGGAGATAACTGTAAACTGGCATGAGGAATCTTATTGGGCTGATGAAAATGATCTAAAATTGGATCACAGTGATGGTTGCACACCTCAGTAAATTAACTAAAAATCACTGAATTCCACACTTGAAATGGGTGAATTTTATGAATCTTATAGTATATAAATGTTACCTTAGTAAAATTGTTTAAAAATATACATGGGAGAAAAATAATCCATTGAAACTTAGTTTGGGGAAAGCTATGATTCCAAGGGGTGTTTCCAGTCTAATCTCGTCTTCTTAATTGGCTTGAGAAAAGTCCTATTAAATAAAATGATAAGATGATTATGAGATTACTGATGCCATACCTCGATCCCCCACCTCATAAAATCAATTATTAGCTTAAGTATCAGATTTGCTTTTCACCAAGCTATGAATATTACCATCCTATGCCTTGTCCTTTTTTTTTGGGGGGGGGTAATTGCAGATTAGTTGTTGTACTTATATTATTTTAACATATATTCCCAGAAGAAGTTGGAGTGCCAGGCTACAAAGCCCCAGTTTATATGTTGTTGTTATTGATTGCATTTTAATGTGTTTAAACATGGATTGTTTATTGGCCCTGAGGTGGGTCAGGTTTCAGACTGAAATCTCATTTTCTGATGCCTCAATGATGCTTATAGCATGATGCTTTGCCCCTTCTTGGCCATTTTCCTTCTTAATCTGACTTGGCCAATCACAAGATGTATTTGTCTTGGTTAATGGGCACATTTGATGTATTCTGTAGTTAGGTAAAAATAAAATGGAAAACTTCTGCCCCTTCTTAGTTGTAAGGAACCAGGGCTTCCAATGGTCCTACTTAATTAAAGTGTTCGTTTCTTGCCAACTGCATCTTCTTTTTATTTTGGTTCAATATCTTCCTGCTGCTTATTATACGCCTCCTTAGTGATCTGGCTGCCACTCTTTGTAGTGGCATTTTCCTTTTTCCCTTTCACATCTTTATAGCTGTGAGTTTGGGCCACTTGGCATCTTTTTACCTTTCCTGGCCTCCCTTTGCACTTGCTTACTTTGTTCTAATGCCCACAGAGCTATTTGTATGAGGATCATCCAGCTTTTTCTCCTCAGTTGCCTTCCTGTTGTTTCCTTCCAACTTATGTCCTAATCATGCTCCCAAATTGAATTTTCTTCATCTGATGCCTCTTCTTTTCTTCTTTTGGATTCTAAGTGATACCATTGTGTAGTTGCATTGAACAAGATCTCCACTACCTGAGAATTAGTGCTAATTGTTTCCTATTGGTAAGGGAAAAAAATCAATGTAAACAACTCCTGAGTTAGTTGATCCATCTTCTACATAAGCAATAACCTCATGTGACCATCTTATACCATACAGGTACATTTGATATTGCCTGATAAATGGTAACACTATTTTTGAGATTTAACCTCTAGTTTTGTAAGCTTGAGAGACTATTTTCTGTTACCCCTGGCAGGCCAGTAGTTATTTCCTTAAAATTATATATTGATTGAGAACTCATTGGCAAACTTAAAACTGTCCTCTCTAAGCTAGTCATAGTCTCCAAAGGACACTGGACCCTTTCTTTGAGAGAAGATGGAGAACAGTCTCTTTAGATTGCTCTCCAGACAGTGTCTGTGTCAAGGGAGGAATGCAAAGGTCACATTAATCCTTAGGCCTTCACCCTTCATCCCTGCCATGAGACCTCTCAAGACCTGTATGAAATCCTAGAATGTCAGGGCTAGAAGGGTCGTCGGAAGCTGTTTACCTTTACCCCGTCATTCCATGTTTGAATCCCTTCACCAACATCTCTACCTCGTGGCTGTCCAAACTTTCATGGACCACCTCCAGAGATAGAACTCATGCCTAGGGGCAGTGTATGCAATTTCCAGATTGCACTAATTATTAGAAAGTTCTTTTCTTTCTTTAAGTCAAGTTTTCAGATCGCACTAGTTATTAGAAAGTTCTTAGTTTATTTTAGGTTCAAATCATTTTCCCCTTAAGAGAAAGACAAATCCCTGAAACAGCAGTAACTAAAATGGCATAGTTATGGGGCAAGAAAAATCTAAGATGGAGAGAGAGAATAGACTACAAAGAGGGTGTGGGCAGGTACTGTGGCAGTGTCAGAGAAATAGATCTGTGGAGCTAGAGGGGCACAGGAGGGAAACTGAGGCAAGAAGCAGAAATGGTACCGAGAGGAAGCAGTAAGGGAATGAAACACTGGTGGGAGATATAAAAAGGAGATACTAGAACCTCTTCTAAAAGGAATGAAACCCAGGTTAGAGATTTAAATCAAAGTGAGGAGAAACAGAAAAGCATCTTTAAAATTCAAAATCCATCAGAGAATTCCAACCTTGCCCTTTGCCTATGGTTATGGAAAAGAGCACTATGGAGACAGGCGAGAATGTTTAGTAGAACAACGACTAGACAGAAGAGAAGAGAATAATTGGACACAGGAAATTGGTTTAAAGAGCAATGGAAAGAAAAAAAGAATTGAATAGAGAAATGGAAAAGGAGGGGGAAGAAAAACACAGAACTTTTAGGTTAAGGGATTGCATTTATTCCCGTGCCAGCGAGTAATTGTATTTTCCTGGCAGGCATCCCACAGACCTCTGCAAGGGGAAAGGGGTGCCGGCATGTGTTACTACAGGGATTGAAGTCTTATTGCTTTGTACTATTACAGCCAAGTGAGGGGCTTCATTAACGAGGCTGTGTTTTGATGTCACAGAGACAGGCACTGAAACTTCAATCACCAGCAGCCCCTGCACTTGGGACAGTGATGGGAAGGGCAGGGTGTGGTAATGGGAGGGGTATAGATTATGAGGCAGGGACAGGGGTCAAAGGTATGGGAATAGCACTCATGAAGGTTCCAAGTGAGAAATGAATGAAGCCTGCGCACCAGAAAACCTGGTTCCTGCCCAACATGGCACACAGAATGCTGGCATGTATCAGCTGCTCACATAGCAAGGCATCAAGTTCCAGGCAGCAAAAGGGAATAAGAACATAATCTTTGTGGATTCCATCCACACTGAGTGCAGTAAATGGATGCTGTGGGTAATAGAACTGGCTATTGCTCAGAAGTGCCTTGGAATCTAGAGGTCAGGGTTTGAGCCCTGCCATTTGCTTCCTGAGCCACCCACCATTGGCTCTGCTTTTGCCTTGACTTCATCATAGATCATTGGTGGTTTCTTCCCCTAAGGAAATCATCAACTAGCAAAGATCAACTCCTTGGGAAGGGTGTCTTGTAAGGAGGTAGGTCTTCATCTGCACAACCTTAGTAGGCTGAATATGTGTTCATTTTTGCAGCAAATGACTCATGCATTCATTTATTTCATCAACAAACATGTTTTTAAGTGTCTGTGTTAACCAAGAACTGCGTGGGAGCTAATTTCTTACTTCAGTGGGGCTCAGTCTCGTTGAAAACAGGAACACAGAAATGAGGCAGATGGAAATTAGTGTTATATTAAAAATTCAATCCAATTAGTAGAGAGAGAGTTGTGCTGAGGGTGAGAAGGGAAGGCTTCCTGGTAGAGGTATCATGTAAGCTGGGGCTTGAAAGATAGAATTGTGAGTAGAAGAGAGAGAGGAAGGGGGGAGGGAAGAAGAGGGTGACAGGCAGAAAGAGAGGGGGAGTGGGAAAGGGAGAGGAGGATGGAGGGAAGAATAGGAAGAGAGAGAGAGAAAGGGAGAAGGAGAGGCCCAGGCTGAGGGAACGGCATGAAGAAATACATGAGAATTTCAAAGTACTTGGCATTTTCAGTAAATGATGTACAGGATGGTATGACTACAGTATATGGTACTTGGAGAAATATATGGGCAGTCAAAACTGGAAAGCAAGAAAAGATGAGATACAGAAGTTCTTGAATGTCATGCTAAGGAATTAGGACTCTATCCCACGTGCAGTAGGGAGCCATCAAAGAATTTTGAGGGAGAGAAATGTGCTCCAACATATGTTTTAGGAAAAGAGTTTTGTCTTACTCCAGCTATCACAGAATAGAACATTCTTTCTGCCTGGACAGCAGTGGACCATTTCAAAGGAATGAGTATCTTATGTGGCTGAAGCATTGAGGACTGTGGAAGTGGGGAAAGCTGAAAGAAGGAGAAGAAACGTCCAGCACCCAGTGAGAGAGGAGAGGGTACCCGTATGAGTGTGAGAAAGGGCACTCCAGATCCCAAGGTGGGAAGGGAGGAGAATGGAGCCCAGATGACAATGTGTGCTTACAAGTAAGCTGAGGGGAAACTAGTCCTACTTCCCCAAATCCCTTTGATGGTGAGGTAGGGATTTCATAATGGGAGAGCATTTAAGGAACAAGTTCAGATAGAACAATTTAAGGAGGCTTTTCATCTTTTATTTGTGAGGATACCTGCCTGCTGTTGATGCCTGACCTGAGATGTTCCTACACCCAGTTTGAGTGTTTTCAGGACCTTGAGCCATTTTGACCCTTTGGCTGTTGAATGAGTAACTTTCCTTGCTTTAAGACATTGCCAGAACTCCGCAAGCATGTTCATTTGCAGGTACATTTTTTTTGTAAGATCCACTATATCTGATTAAAAATAGAAGGTGAGGCCAGGCTTGGTGGCTCAGCCTGTAATTCCAGTATTTTGGGAGGCCAAGGCAAGGGATTGCTGCATCCGCAGGTTTGAGACTAGCCCAGGCAACTTGGCAAGACCTTGTCTCTACAATAAACAAAAAATTAGCCGGTTGCAGTAGTGCACGCCTGTAGTTCCGGTTATTTGAAAGACTAAGGCAGAAGGATCGCTGGAGCCCAACAGGTCAACACTGGGGTGGCCGTGAGTGTGCCACTGCACTGCAGCCTGGGTGACAGAGTGAGACTCCAACTCAAAACAAAACAAAACAAAAATAGAAGGTTACCAGATTTTGGGTTTTCCCATCCAAGTACATCTAAAACCCTAGTATACTTGATGAAGCCCTGATATACTTGGGCTCTGAGAGACTACAAGGCTATTCCCTCACTCCCTCACCAGCAATTAGATTTGGCTACAGTAAGTGACATTTTGTATTTTTCTTCTACATCCTCAAAGCCCAATGATGCATACTTCCGTAGCTGTGTCATGCCTGAATTTTATGTTATAAACAGAGCTCTGTGAATCTAAACCATTAAATAATTTTTTTTAAGTTATGAGAACAGAGTGTGTTCTTTCCTTATCTTTTTAAACACAGTTTCAACTTAGCATCATTGGTATGAGTTACAAAAGCAAAGTTTCCTGAGGTTTTATTTTTTAAAAGTTTTTTTGAGTCAGAGTCTCACTCCGTCACCCAGACTGGAGTACAGTCACACGCTCATGGCCACCACAGCCTTGACCTGCTGAACTCAGGCAATCCTTCTTGCCTCAGCCTTCCAAATAGCTGGAACTACAGGCATGTGCCACCACACCTGGCTAATTTCTTGATTTACTATAGAGACGAGGTCTCACCAAGTAGCCCAGGCTGGTCTCGAACCCCTGGGCTCAGGCAATCCTCTCACCTTGGCCTCCCAAAGTGCTGGGATTACAGGTGTGAGCCAATGCGACTGGCCTAAAATTTATCTTTAAAAAATTAGCCGCCGGGCTTGGTGGCTCAACCTGTAATCCCACGCTTTTGGGAGGTTGAGGTGAGTGGATTGCCTGAGCCCGCGGGTTCGAGACTCGCCTGGTCAGCG
>NW_007247395.1:279810-282256 GCF_000164805.1 Carlito syrichta
CAAAAAAAAAAAAAAAAAATTAGCCGCTTTCAGCCTCTCTCTACCAATGTGGCGAGACCACCAGCGGAGGCAGCAAGGACAGCTTCATCTTCTAGGCAGGAGGAAGTTGTCCTATGAAAACAACTGCTGTCTTGAGAGGAGAGGAATCAAACTCTTTCTTTGAGCATATGAATGTCAAAGAATAAGAGTACAAAGAGCTTTGAAAAAAAAATTAGCCTCAAATTAAAATCCTTGACAAAAATTGACATCTTCCCCATTCCCAACTGAGGAACCATATCTTCTATTCCAGAGTAGTGCTTAACTATCCACTCATTTTAAGTTTTTTTGGACAACTTGACTTTCAAAGTAGTGAAAGAGTACCATTTGGGGTGAATGCTTGACATCAAGTATATTTACATCAAAGCCTCTTTGCAAGGAAAGATTGTAACAAAATAGCAGTGTACTCCCCTTAGGGACTAGGGAGCCCCAGATGTCATTATCTCTTGGTTTCTAATATAGGTTTTTTTAAAAATCTATGGTAAAATATGTGGAACATAAAATTTGCTATTTTAGCCGTTATAAAATTTATTTTCTAAGGTAAAATATACATACCTGCTTTGCCATCTTTACCATTTTAAGTGTTAAGTTCAGTGGTAATACATATATTTTCTTTATTCCCCCCTTCATCTCCCCCTTTCCTGCTTTACAACCTCGGGTAACTGTCAGTTCACTCTGTTTTTATGTGAGTTGGAGTCTCACTCTGTCGCCCAGGCTGGAGTGCAGTGGCATACTTACAGCCACCACATCCTCGACCTGCTGGGCTTAGGCAATCCTTCCATCTCAACCTTCCAAGTAGCTGGAACTTACAGATGCACCCTACCATGCCTGGCTTTTTTCTTTTTCGTCTTTTTTATTGTAGAGATGAGGTCTCGCCAAGTTGCCCAGGCGGGTCTCGAACCCGTGGGCTCAGGTAATCCTTTCGACTTTCCAAAGTTCTGGGATTACAGGCTTAAGCCACCACGCCTGACTTGAGATCCACTTTTTTAGCTCCCACATATGAATGAAAACATGGGACACTTGTCGTTCTGTGCCTGGCTTATTTCGCTTAATATAATGTCCTGCAGTTCCATCCATGTTGTTGCAAATGACAGGATTTCATTCTTTTTATGACTGAATAATAGTTTATTGTGTCTATGTACTATATTTCTTTATCCATTCATCCACTGATGGACACTTAAGTTGATTCCTTATCTTTTTTTTTTTTTTTTTTTGAGTTGGAGTCTCACTCTCACTCAGACTGGAGTGCAGTAGCCACTCCCGGCCACTGCAGCCTCGACCTGCTGGGCTCCGGCGATCCTTTCGCCTCACCCTTCCAAGTAGCTGGAACTACAGGCGCGCACTACCACGCCCAGCTAATTTTTGATTTATTGTGGAGATGAGGTCTCGCTAAGTTGCCCAGGTGGGTCTCGAACCCTCAGGCTCAGGCAATTCACTTACCTCAGCCTCCCAAAGTGCGGGATTACAGGCTGAGCCACCGAGCCTGGCTGATTCCTTATCTTGACTATTGTGAATAGTGCTGCAATGAACATGGGAGTGCGGGTATCTCTTTGACATACTAATTTCCTTTCTTTTGGATATATATATATACTTAGCAGTGAGATTTCTGGATCATTCTCCATAGTAGCTGTACTAATTTACATTCCCACAAACAGTGTAAAAAGGTTTCCTCCACATTTTAACCATTTTTAATTGTACAATTCAGTGGCATTCATTACATTTGCAATGTTGTGCACCATCACACTATTTCCAAAACTTTTTACCATCCCGAAAAGAAACCTTTAAGCAATGGCCTTTAAGGAATAACCCCCCGCCCCCCACCTTCTTCCTGCCCAGTCACTAATCAGTCACTTCCTGGCAATCACTAATCTGTGTTTTGTCTTTATCGATTTGTCTATGCTGGGCATGTCATATAAATAGATATACCATGTTTTCTTATCCATTCATCTGTTGGTGGATACTTGGGTTGTTTTCACCTTCTGGCTATTTATGAATTACAACACAATGAATATTGGCGAACAAATATCTGTTTAAATGTCTAGTACAGATTGCTCATGCATCAAAGATATCAAGAATGTAGCATCGCCAAAGGCCATCTTGAGTTGGAGCTCTAGAGGTTCTTTCTTTCTTTCTTTCTTTCTTTCTTTCTTTCTCTCTCTCTCTCTCTCTCTCTCTCTCTCTCTCTCTTTCTCTCTCTTTCTCTCTCTCTTTCTCTCTCTCTTTCTTTCTTTCTTTCTTTCTCTCTTTCTTTCTCTCTCTCTTTCTCTCTTTCTCTCTTTCTCTCTTTCTTTCTCTCTTTCTCTCTTTCTTTCTCTCTTTCTCTCTCTCTCTCTTTCTCTCTCTCTCTCTCTCTCTCTCTCTCTCTCTCTCTCTCTCTCTCTCTCTCTCTCTCTCTCTCTCTCTCTCTCTC
>NW_007247395.1:282543-292841 GCF_000164805.1 Carlito syrichta
GGCTCTTTCTTTTTTTTTTTTTTTTAGAAAGCAAGATTTACTGAAAGGACAAAAAGCTCCCATCGTGGGAGGAGGTCAGAAGGGGTTGTCCTCTGGAGGCACTTTCTAACAAAATTTGGTTGTACAGTCTGCTTAGGTGTTGTGACACTAATAGTACTGTCAAGGTGACAGTGTTTCATTTCACTCACTCTCGGACTTAGTGTATCCACATCAGCTCCCACTCTCTTCTCAACTCAGTACTGTCCATTTTTTTAAGAGATAAGTCTTGCTGGGTGTGGTGGCTCAGGCATGTAACCTCAGCACTTTGGGAGGCAGAAGTGAGAGGATTGCCTGAGCCCAGGGCTTCTAGACCAGCCTGGGCAACTTGACAAGACCTCATCTCTACAGTAAATCAAGAAATTAGCCAGGTGTGGTGGTGCACCCCTGTAGTTCAAGCTACTTGGAAGGATGAGGGGGAAGGATTACCTGAGCCCAGCAGGTTGAGGCTGCAGTGACTGTGAGCATGCCACTGCACTCCAGACTCAGCGATAAGAATGAGACTCCAACTCAAAAAAAAAAAAGAGAGAGAGAGAGAGAGATATGTCTAGCTATGCTGCCAAGACTTGAGTACAGTGACTATTCAGAGGCACAACCATAGAGCACTGCAGTCTCAAACTGTTGGCCTCCAGCCTCAGCCTCCCAAGTAGGTGGGACTACATGTGCATACCACCACACCCAGCCATATCTGTTTTTTGACCCAACCATTCTACTGAAACTTCTTTCAGAAATAACTTTCCAGTTCACATATGCAGTAACTTGTTTTCAGTCCTTACTGTTTTTGACCCCTGCATGACGTTTGATCACATTAACTCACCCCTCTTTAAAATGCTCTCCTCCCTTGCCTTTTCTAAGTCAGTTCTCTTCATCTTCTCTCCAGCCCTCACTGTACAGCATCTCTGTCTCCAGCTGCTTTTCTTCCACTGACTCTCAGGCCCATCACTTCCCATGGGAATAAGATAACCTCTCCTGTGGGAAGTAAAGTCTTTGATGATCCGTGATTTCTGTGGAACTGTGAGGCAACCTCAGGCTAGGAGGATCTGTAGACATGAGAGTAACAGTTATGACACTCCTGTGGAAGGTGAGGAGAATTCCGCAGCTGGTGGAGGAGGTCCAGCACCCACACTACCCACTCATACTGTCAGGGTTTCCAGGATGGAATCGTTCTGTTTCTGGGAATATGATTTGACTCGTCATGCACCTAAGTGACCATGGTAGTGGCTCATATTGTATAAGTGATTTTTTGGTTGTTGTTTCTTAATAGCGAAACACAATTGTGAAGCATAGTTAATGGTTGAAGCCCCTGGAAACCATTTTGTATTAGAAAACTAAGCAGTCTGAGTCCTAGCTGAGGACAATCTTGGTGTTTCCCCTCATGACAAGGATGTTGCCACAGAAAAGATTACATTAAGTCACTAATCAGAATCCATGAGTCAGAATTTCCAGTTTGGTAGTTGACAAAGCCCAGGTGACCCAAGTTGCCTAACAGTGCTTTCAAGACCTCTGTTCCTAAGTCTCCCATCACCAGAGAAGCATGAGAGTGAATCTCTTCTCTTGAGGATCTGAGACATAACCTAACAGTCCTGCTAAACAGGAAATGTTTTATGAAATCTCTGAAGAACTTGCAAATAGTACATTTCTACTCCATCATCAAGCATGAATGTTTTTGTATAAAATAGTGTGCTTTTCCCCTCACTCCCTAGGAGGAAGCATGTCTTAGTTTCATGTACCCACAGCCCACTGCAGTGTAACCTAAGGATACACATACCCCAGAATAAGAAACACGGGCCTATAAGAAGAAAGGCCACACTGCAACTAATGGGAACGATCCATTGTATTCCTTCAACATCCCGTGGTTGTAACTGAGGATGTTTGCATGATGGAATTAACTATAAGAAATGAAATGGAGCCGGGCTTGGTGGCTCAGCCTGTAATCCCGCACCTTTGGGAGGCTGAAGTGAGTGGATTGCCTGAGCCCGCGGGCTCGAGACCCGCCTGGGCAACTTGGCGAGACCTCATCTCTACAATAAATCAAAAATTAGCTGGGCTTGGTAGCGCGTGCCTGTAGTTCCAGCTACTCGGAAGGCTGAGGCGGAAGAATCGTAGGAACCCAGCAGGTCGAGGCTGCGGTGGCCGGGAGCGTGCCAACGCCTTCCAGCCTGGGCGACAGAGTGAGACTCCAACTCAAAAAAAAAAAAGAAAAGAAAGAAATGAAATGGGTCTCTCATTGCACAAACCCTCTTCCAGAAGAGGCCATCGGATTATTTCCAGGCCTTACAGTCATTTAATGGGCAAAGTTGGCTGTTCATTTGTTTGCCAAAAAGGTACATTGTGAAGCTGGGTATAGTGGCATGCATTTGTAATCCCAACTATTCAGGAGGCTGAGGCAGGAGGATCACTTGGAGCCGAGCGTTTGAGACCTGGACAACATTAGCAAGACCCTCATCTCAAAAAAAAAAAAAAAAAGGCGCATTGTGCAATGAGTCCAACCAAAAGAAGTTCCATTAAACCAATTAAAAATGTGAGGCCTCAAGTATGCCTATTCCTCCTTGTCTGATCTATGAAGAAGAAAATCAAGACTCCCAGAGACCCAAGGATCATTTGCAAAGTCGTTTTGTTCTGCTTTCAAGTCCAGGTAGTCATTTCACACCTGAAAGTTCACAAAGGAGTGGGGGTTGATGTGGCAGGAAGGAGGGTTGTGTTGAGGGGAGAACAAGGAAACCAAGGTCTGTTTAGTATCCCGGAGAGAATGGCAGAGACCAACGGCTTCTGTGGGAATGGGCAGCGGAGTCCACAGTATTGCAATGAATGCCAGTTTCTCCATAAATTTTCCCCAATTTCAGCCTCTGGGATATATCAAGCAGTGTCCTGAGGTTTCATGCATTCATGTCTTGGGGGCCAACTGTAAACAGCAAGTGCAAAACACAGGGGTAGCAGTATTGCTCTGTTGCTATATTAGGGCCGGATTGAAGCCATCTGCTGGTGCAAGCTTGGCAAGGAAGAAACCCCCGTGCTTGGCTCAATTGCAGCGTTCTCTCTCCTGGCATTTTGATAGCAGCTCTTCTTTCAGGCTGCCCTGTGAGTCTTCCTGTTGGTGTGGGTGAAGTGCCTATAGCAACGCACTGTCCTCCTTGAAGCTCAGACCCTCAGAGGGTGAGCATTTGCTTCCTATTATATGTTCAGGACCCCAGTGGCTTTGTGAGGGCCCAAAGGCTTGTCTCACTGGCTGCCAGATCCTCCTCAGCTGCCTGTGCATGCCTGCTTGATGCACCCCAGTTCCAGCAACTTCTCCCCCAAAGCTTTGTGTGCACTGGCTTCAATGGATATTATTATGCCAGAGTTTACAAACAAAACATAAAACAATCCAGTATGGATTTATTTATTGCCAGGGTCTCTCATCCAAGATTAGAACAGTTCGAGAAAAAAGAGAATTCAGATTTTGATAGCTGATGAACATCGCCAGAGAAACATCCCAAGAGAAGCAATTGATTGATCCTACTTGCTTATGGAGGTTCTGTTGGGGGGCAACCACCTAGGGGCTGTAGGTAGAGGGATGATTACACCCTGCAGCAGACTCTGCCCCTCACTGGGCCCCCAAGAGTCTTAGAATCAGAGATAAATAAAATTAGAAGAAAATCTGGAGATCATCTGTTTCAACACCCTGATTTACCAGATGGGGCAACTGAGGCCCAAAGGAAAAGGAAGCGACTTGCCTAAGGTGAAATAGTAAATCAATGACTGAACCAGGCTTGGAATTACAGGGCTCCAAACTGCCAGAATGGTACAGCCTCCTTAGGGACTCCACTTAGGAGACTGAATAAAAGTTGGAAAGCTTTCTATTTATTGCTTTGCTTAATGCAAAAAAACTTTTCAACACACACACACCCAACATGCAGACCTTAATGACTGACTGTTGTTTTAAACAGATTATCTAATCTGTAATACAAAGGACACAAAGGCAAAATGAGAGTCAAGGCTGGGTGTGTAATTAGTACAGATTGTTGGGTCTACCCTCTGGGCATAGTTAAACTGATTACAAATAGAAACAGATTTTTGGATTTAGCAAATCTTGCTGGCCCAAAAGGTTCTCACTGATGATGAAATTGAATATAAAAACAATGTATATGCCTTTTACAATGTATACCTAATATAACAAAAATATGTTCTGGAAAATCACTGATAAACACAAAGATATGAATGATTGAAAAAGAGAATGGTTTGTGGTGATTCCCATAATACATCTGGTTTGTAGCAAACTGAGAAATGTTTGGTTTGGTGTAGATTTAGCTTCTTTGTAGGTTAAAAAAATTTTTTTGTTATTGTTGTTTGCTACTGGCTGATCCCCAGATACTGTTCCCACAGTCTTCTTGTTTCTTTTAAGACAAGAAGTCTGACAAGTCTTTCCCAATTAGGGCTGTCCTCCACATTGTTAACAATGATCTTTCGAAAAAACACAAATCAGACTGTATTCTTTGCTTACTTAAAAACCTTCAGCCGGGCTCGGTGGCTCAGCCTGTAATCCCCCACCTTTGGGAGGCTGAGGTGAGTGAATTGCCTGAGCCCGCGGGTTCGAGACCCGCCTGGGCAGCGAGACCTCATCTCTACAATAAATCAAAAATCAGTCGGGCGTGGTAGCGCATGCCTGTAATTCCAGCTACTTGGAAGGCTGAGGCGGAAGGATGGCCGGAGCCCAGCAGATCGAGGCTGCCGTGGCTAGGAGCGGCCACTGCACTCCACTCTGGGCGACAGAGTGAGACTCCAACTCAAAAATTAATAAATAAATAAAAACCTTCAGTGGCTTCCTATTGCCCATAGAATAGTTTTAACATTCCTATTCACCATGATTTGACTTACTTTCCCTTCATGCCTTAGCTTTCATCACCTACCACCTACCACCCACCTACCTCTCCCACAGCAGTGTACAGTTTATGGCTCCTCCCACTATGGGGCTACTTGCTCCTTCTGAATATGCCCCACTGACATTCTCTGATCTTAGTTATTTTGGTCAAGCTGAACCCTCTGCCTGAAATAACCATTTCACTGAACCCTGCCGTAGTTCTATCCATCCTTCATGGTATAGATTATATTTCAATTGTCCCAAGAGGTCTTCCCAGATCCTTCTATTTGGAATTTGTATCATTTTCCCTTTTACTCCCATGGTGTTTTGCTCATGCCTTTATCTGAGCCCTTCCTACTTTCTGCCAAGTAGCTAATTGGACTGTATCTTGGTCTGTTTCCCTTGCCAGAGTAAGGAATTCCTGAAGGCAGACACTAAGTCTTTCTTCAACGGTTTAGCTTGATGCTTGAGACAGCATAGGCTACTATTGTTTGTTGAATTAAATTGGATTATATTTCCCCTGCCAAGATATGTCCATATTTATCTTTGAACAAAATCCTATTTCCTCTATCTCCCATAATGCTTCCCTGTTGTACAAAGCTGTACCCTTTGTCTCTAATCTTTATGATGGTGGCCCAGGCCTAGAGTGTGGTTTTGCTGGAATTCCAGTCATTGTAAGCCACAGGAGCCTGACTATGGGATTGGGTGATAAACTTCTGCTGCTGCTGAATGTACAGAGCCTCAGGAAACCTGCAATCACAGCTTAGAGAGCATAGGGATGTATCATTCTGAGTATTCCTAGAGGCCCTGTATAGGTAGAAGACGTGTCTCAGCATTTAGAGGAGTAAAATGCTGGGTTTACCTGGGGTGTCTAATGGCCCTATCATTGTTGATTTCTTAGGGAAATAGAACCAACATGATAATTTCCATTGAGTCCCCAAACCCAGAGCTTTTTTCAGTATTTCACAAAGTTTAACAAGACTGTTTAATCAAGTATGTGGTCAATTTTATGTGGAAACACTGACTCTTCTCATGCTTCTTGGAAGTTCTCTTTGGCAGAATATATCTCACTAATCAATTTTGGATTTTTTTAAAGAAGGAATTCATTACTATTTACTCACTACAGTCTAAGAAAATACAGAATTTTTCAAGAGACGGTATAGCTTCATATGAGGTATAGAGTCAGACCTGGACTCAGATAACACCTCTACCACTTACCAACTGTAAATATAGGGAAAATACTGAACCTGAGCTTGAGATCCCTCGTCAGTAAAATGGGAATTATAATACCTACCTGAAGACATTATGGAGATGGTGAAATTAAATGAGATAATGCACATAAATAGTTTAGTACAGCACCTGCCCTACAATGAGGACTCAATACTTAGAGCTCATTACTATAATTTCAAAACATGAGACTCAAGAGATAGAAATAACAAAAGAGGACTTTGGTGACAAAAACAGATTAGAAACTACTGGATTTAACAAAACTGCTGGGTTTACCATAACTGCCACAGTAAACAAAACTGTTTAAAATTAGCAGATCATTTGCAGAGCAAAATAAATAGTATAGGAACTGACACGGTGACAATTAATAGATATTGTTTCATCTTGATGTTGGGCAAGGGACACTATCCAGAAAAGAAATCTGAAAGCAATGCTGAGAGTGCTCTCATTCGGGTCAACCCTAAAAATACTCCTCTTCATTTAAGTTAAGAAGTTGCTGTGAGACTCAAGGCTGGGCTTTCAACGGATCTAGCCGTGTGTGCCCTCCACTTTGGTGAAACCCGATCATGACCTAAGCCTGTGCTATCCTTGCCGACTGACAGCTGACCGCCGCCTTCACTGTGCGCCCTGCATAGTTCACCTTTCAGAGAAAGAGGTCTGATTTCCAAGTAGAGCATTGCCCTTTGTTCCTTTTCTCTTTTTATTTTGCTTGTACATATTTATTTTGAAAGGGAGGGAATTCAGATTACAGTCTGTTCAGTTGCTTTTCCCTAGGTAAGAGGGTTGGTTCCCCGGCAAATTTGATTGGAATTATTATCAGCACTCAGGAAGAAAAACTTTCTCGGCATTTAGAGGAGTAAAATGTAATCAGATTTATATATCTTAAAAGTTAGAGCATCCTTTCTTTGTACAGTCATGACAAATAGTTATAGTTAATAACAAGATAGAGAAAATATTAGTCTCAAATATTATAGGCAAAGGATTCAACAAAATACATATTATTCAAGTTAATAGAAAAATATCAGTACCCACTAGATAAAAAGGCAAAAGATATAAACTGCTATGCAGTGAGAAATATAATTAGTAAGTTAAAACATTAGAAAGTTGGTCTGCACTAGTAATCAAATTCATGCAAATGAAAGAAACCTTGAGATATCATCTTATATTAACTGAAATATATTTTCTCAATGGAGATGCAGTAAAATTGGTTCCTTCATAATTACTAGTGGCATTATAAATTGCAATAGACCTTTTGGAAAGTGGTATCGCAGTCTGTGAAATCAGACTTGCTGGATTTGATCACCTTGACTTTGCTGTGTGTCCTAACCAATGCCAGCCTCACAGCAGTCCTGGCCCTAGGTCTGTGCTGGACCAGATGAGTCCCCACACTTTCTTCCTGTGACTTGCTCACTGTTTCATCCTCTGTAAGAGGAGCTCTTCCTTCCTCTTCCTTCCTTCCCTCTGTAGAATTCCAGTCATTTCCTCTGTGCTTGTTGCTGCGCATCTCAGTGTCCCAAAGGATCTTTCCGGCTCCCTTGGCCACAGGACAGTTGGCTGGTGAGATTGCTCACATCATATCACCCTCACAAGATATTGAAATAGCGACATTGGAAGTGGAGTCTAGAAAAGTCAAGGGAGTAGATTTGATCTCTAAATCTCGAAAAGCAAATCTAAAAGAACCTGAGCCCTGGGCCAGGGCCAGCCATCTTGAATTTCCTGATAAACCATTATCTACTTAGATTTGCCTTCTGGGAGACTTTTGCATGACAGCAAGCCAAACATTCTGATTTCTTCCCATAATCTTAAACATATAAATGGTAGGCAGTCAAAGAATGAGAGACCGTTACCCATTAGCCTCTCCCTAGTCCTAATTTGCTTGGTATCGGTTTAAACCTATGCTTTAAATCAATTTTGCTTTGTGTGTGAGAAATTTTTTTGGGGGGATAGGAATGAAAAGCCCTTATAGATAAAAAGAAGAACTATTTGGGAAAAAAAAACTAGGACAGGCACAGTGGCTCATGCCTGTAATCACAGCACTGAGACAGGAGGGTTGCTTGAGTCCAGGAATTTGAGACCAGCCTAGGCAACATAGCGAGACCTCGTCTCTAAAAAAAAAAACAAAAGTCAAAATATTATTTGGGCATGGTGACATGCACCTGTAGTCCCAACTACTCTGGAGACTGAGGCAAAAGGATCACCTGAGCCCGGTAGGTTGAGGCTGTGGTAGCCAAGAGCATGCCACTGCACTCTGGCCTGAGCAACACAGTGAGATCCTGACTCAAAAAAAATAAAATAAACAACTCAACATCAAACTACCCTACCCCTTACCCCAATTAAAGCAAAGTTCCTAGAACAAGGAAATCTGTGTGAGGTTCAGGACCCAAGAAGATTACACTGGGAGCCCACAGGACCCCCCCACCAACACACATACACACAAGGACACGTGTAGCACCCACACAGCATCTGATGTTTTGGTACCAGTGAGGTCTGGTGAAAATGCCTTTCAAGCACAGCCTCGCCTGGGAGGAGATGTTGCAAAGGGCCAACATGCAACCTGTGGTGTGAGTGGAGCAAGGAGCATGGAGTGTAGCCTGCTCGCTCCTTCTTACAGTCAGTGATCTATGGAAGGAGCCCTTCTGGCGTTCTCGTTCTCCTGACCTCCAGCACCCTCCCACACACACCCTTCTCCTTCCCATCTCCTAGCAGTCTTTCCCCCCACCTCTGCCCCAAAAAGGAATCAAAGCTGTAGTTTTCAGTAGTCCAAACAAGTGCTTGGGCTGTGACTAGTGTGAGCCTGACGCTGTTACAAATCCTGCATTTCAAATCCTCCTCTTTGTTTTGGCAGAACTGGCTTATGATCTGGACGTGGATGATGCACCTGGAAGCAAGCAACATGAGAATCCGAAGGACAACGAGATAGCTGCCTCTCACAACCTCGGGAATGCGCGTTCTCCCCTGAAGCTTCTCATCAGCACGGCCATCTATGTGGTGTGCTTTTTCTTCCTGGTGCACTGACTTCCTAGTGCCCAGCACACGTGCTGCCCTGCAGCACTCCGTGGTCTTCCTTGATGAAGGGAACCACTTTCTTATTTTTTTCTATTTTTTTTTTTTATCTTATGTACCTCCTCCAACCATTAAGTAGAGGACTAACCATATGTTACGTTTTCGAAAATCAAATGGTATCTTTATGAGGCAGGTAAATTTTAGTGGTAGTATAGATTGTCCTTTTGCAAAGAATAAAAAACATCAAGTTGTGCCAAATTATTTTCCTATGTTTGGCTGCTAGAACATGGTTACCATGTTTCTCTCTCTCTCTCTCTCTCTCTCTCTCTCTCTCTCTTTCTCTCTTTCTCTCTCTATCTTTCTCTCTCTCTCTCTTCCCCCGCTCTTTCACTTTCTCCTTCTCCCTCTCCCCCTCTTCTCTCTTTCCCTTTGCATGGATTTCTTTGGAAAAAAAAATAAATGCTGAAATAAAAATGTATTGGCTCTTTTTTGCAAACCCTCATCTATGATGATTGTGCAGTTTTCCTCCTTCTCACCTGGTTTTCTATCCAATATTATCCCATCAGACCCTAGTGGGGTCCTTGAAACCCACCCCCTTGCCTACCTTTGGGTGGGAATCAATCCTTGCTCCAAGCCCCAGTCAAAGCCACCCCCTCCCAACACACACTCACTCCACAATCTCCACTTAGAAACCTTGGGTTGGAGTATCTTGCCTGTGAAATCAAAAGTATCTCAAAAGATTTCCCCAGCCTGGTCTCTAACAATTTTGCTTTGCTAAAAATGTTTTGCTCAAATAGAGGTCCTGTGTGTGGGTCAGATACAGTTGCAAGAGTCACATCCTCCCTTCTCTCAACTCAGAGAAGTGGGCCCAAACAGTGCAAAGAAATCACTCTCCTAGCTTCTTTGCTGCTGTCTCAACTCTGTCACCTGTCTCTCCAGGGGCCACCACATGGCAGGGCCAGCAGTTGCCCTGGGTCAAGTTGCAAAAGTTGTCATCAGCAAACTCATGATTTATAGGAAGCAACTTTCACTCTTGGCCTCAGGTGGACTTCTTGAACATTCATTTATTCAACAACTAGCCGGGCTCGGTGGCTCAGCCTGTAATCCCACGCCTTTGGGAGGCTGAGGTGAGTGGATTGCCTGAGCCTGCGGGTTCGAGACCTGCCTGGGCAACTTGGCGAGACCTCATCTCTAC
>NW_007247395.1:292990-297975 GCF_000164805.1 Carlito syrichta
CAACTCAAAAAAAAAAAAAAAAAAAAAACATTTATTCAACAACTAGGTTTTGTGTACCTATTGGGTTTCAGTATTGTGCCAGATGCAGGACACAGTTGAAAGCCAAACAGAGCCGGGCTCGGTGGCTCAGCCTGTAATCCCGCGCCTTGGGAGGCTGAGGTGAGTGGATTGCCTGAGCCCGTAGGTTCGAGACCCACCTGGGCAACTTGGCGAGACCTCATCTCTACAATAAATAAAAAATTAGACGGGTGTGGTAGCGCGCACCTGTAGTTCCAGCTACTGGAAGGCTGAGGCAGAAGGATAGCTGGAGCCCAGCAGGTCAAGGCTGCAGTGGCCCGGAGTGGCCACTGCACTCCAGTCTGGGCGACAGAGTGAGACTCCAACTCACAAAAAAAAAAAAAAAAAAAAGAAGCCGGGCTCGGTGGCTCAGCCTGTAATCCCGCGCCTTTGGGAGGCTGAGGTGAGTGAATTGCCTGAGCCCGCGAGTTCAAGACCCGCCTGGGCAGCAAGACCTCATCTCTACAATAAATCAAAAAAAAATCAGCCGGGCGTGGTAGCGCATGCCTGTAATTCCAGCTACTTGGAAGGCTGAGGCGGAAGGATCACCGGAGCGCAGCAGGTCAAGGCTGCGGTGGCCGGGAGCGGCCACTGCACTCCAGTCTGGCGATAGAGTGAGACTCCAACTCAAAAAAAATTAATTGATTAATTAATTAATTAAAAAATTAAAAAAAGAAAAAGAAAAAGAAAACCAAACAGAACTGAGCCCTGCTGGCATGGACCTGAAGGTCTTGCGCCAGTATTAATTCCAATACTGGCTTTGCGCCAACCATAGGCCTAGTATTATTACTTAATATCTGTTTTACACACATACAACATTGCAAGAAATAATGGTGTGTGTGTGTGTACACACACACATGCACACACATGCACTCGTGTAAGTCTGTGAGTATGTGTTTGAGACAGGGTCTTGCATCATCAACCAGGTTGGAGTGCACTGTCATAATCATAGCTCACTGTAGCTTTACCTTCTGGGCTCAAGTGATCCTTCCACCACAGCCTCTGGAGTAGCTGGCACTACAGGCATGCACCGTTGTGCTCGGCTTTTTTTTAATGTTTTATTTTTGTAGAGATGAGGTTTTACTTTGTTGCCCAGGCTGGTCTCAAACTCCTGGGCGCAAGTAATCCTCCTGCCTCGACCTCACAAAGAGCTGAGATTACAAGCATGAGCCACCACATCCAACCAATAATGGCACTTACACTGACACTGTAATATTCTGTTGCTAAGGAATCCCAGGAATAAGCGAGTTGTCATTTTTATCATATATACAATGTCCAGCACAGTGCCCTTTTGCCAGGTCAAGTCAGTGGAGACATCGCTGATTCTCTCTAAAGGGTAAGAACTCAACACCCATATTTCTGATAAATATGAGAAAGACAGGGTGAGATGCAGGGAAGAGCTGCGAGCAAAGGTCAAGGAATGGATGGGGAATTCCCCTTTGATTCTAGGAGGTAGTCCCAGTCAGGATCTCCGATTTCAGTCCCATGGCAGGAGGTCACCACGCGGGAAGCAGAAGATGGAACTTCTCACAACTTATCGTTTCCCCTCCCCCCACCCCCACGGTCAACAACACACTTCTGTCAGTCTCCTGCAGAGCACAGGTTTCCAATATCCATCTTTGGCCTTTGCAGAAATGATCACAAACACAAATTGGAAAGGTTTGGTTTAGCATTTCCTTCGGTTGGTTTTGTTGAAGTTTAGATTACAATCAGTTGTGTTTGCTAATATGATCTCAATGATGTGAAGTAGTTGGTAAGACTGGAAAGGGAAAGAAGCCTGTTGTCTTTGTTTTTAAACTATCATTATTTCTGTATCAAATGGGGTTTGTAAGGACCTTTGGGCTTTGGTTTATAAAACCCAAACACTGGAAAGTTTTGCTTCTTGAACTCAGAGTCTATTATAGCCATACTAGACCAGAAGAAGGATTTGAGACCCAGTTGTCATCTAATGACTGTCCCTGTCATTCCACAGGAAGGTTATCATTTGATGTAGAGAAAAATATTTTAGCTCCAAGACCAAGTTTCGCTCCCACAAACAAGAGAGGCCTGTTTTAATGTTCATGTTCCTTTTCTAGGACGTGAAGGAGATTGTCCGTTTTTGCCCACCATTCTTATCTACTTCTCTCTGGACCTCAGTTTTGCTATTGTAAAGTGGAGAATTAGGACAAGATTTCTAACCTCTTTATTCCTCAGATTTTGTGACACGATTGGTCCTGAAAGGCAGTAAATGCTGATCCCTCAATCCAGTGCTGGTGTCATGAATGTGCGGTGTCCCCAATACCTATTCAGGATTTTTCCATTCTGAGGTCATATTTACAATGCTTTGGTTCCTGGAACATGACCCCAGGTAGGCAGTGTTTCTGTTATCCTGGTACTCTGCCTGCCAGCTATGGGCCACAAGGCTGAGTGAGGAGGACCAGAAGTCAACCCTCCTGTAACATCCATGGCCTACTGCCTTCAGCTGCATGGATGGGATTTAAATGGATAACCATACACATTTATAAAACATGCAAAATCTACCATCTCCTATTGATATTAACTATCAATAGCCTGTCTCTTTTAGTTTTTTGTCATGCCTTTTCCTATCTCCCTATGTAATTTTTTTATTATTCTAGTTCAGGATTTAGTTTCACAGATAGTTAGTGGCCTTTTATCTTTGAAGTGTTTATTCTACCCTTTGGTTTAAACTTCCTACACTTGAGTTATGTTACAACTATTTTGTCGTTAGAAAAGGTCCAGTAGCTGGGCCTGGTGGCTCACGCCTATAATCCCAGCACTTTGGGAGGCCAAGATGAGAGAACTGCCTGAGTCTACAGGTTAGAGATCAACCTGGGTAACATGGCGAGACCTCGTCTCTACAATAAATCAAAAACTTAGCCGGGCATGGTGGCGCATGCCTATAGTTCCAGCTACTTGGAAGGCTGAGGTGGAAGAATCGCCTGAGCCCAGCAGGTTGAGGCTGCGGTGGCCGTGAGTGTACCACTGCACTCCAACCTGGGCGGCAGAGTGAGACTCCAACTCAAAAAAAAAGAAGAAGAAGAAGAGGCCTAGTAACTGGGAAGTTGCCTCCTGTTACTGGAAGTTTCCAGGTCTCTTCCTCATTGGATGCATATGTGAACTTCGACCAGTTCAACTCTGGTACTTGAATAAGGTTAATCCCTAGAATAAGAGATACTGAATCTCCAGGTTGAAAGGGATTCAATAGTTCATTCCACACAATCTTTGCTTGGTTACCTCCTAAAACAGTCTCTCATTAGATCACAAAACAGCCTGTTTGCCTGCTGGACACCTCTAATTTTTAGCAAATCTATTTCTTCAAAAAAAATGTTATTTCAAAAGAAATACGGCCAGGCTTGGTGGCTCAGCCTGTAATCCCAGTGCTTTGGGAGGCTGAGGCGAGTGGATTGCCTGAACCTGCGGGTTGGAGACCCACCTGGGCAACTTGGCAAGACCTTGTCTCTACAATAAATCAAAAATTAGCCGGGTGTGGTAGCGCGCGCCTGTAGTTCCGGCTACTTGGAAGGCTGAGGCGGAAGGATCGCCAGAGCCCAGCAGGTCGAGGCTGCGGTGGCCGGGAGCGGCCACTGCACTCCAGTCTGGGCGACAGAGTGAGACTCCAACTCAAAAATAAAAAATGAAAAGAATAAAAATGATGTCTGTCCCATAATTTCATACCCCATAGAAACCCACTATTAAATATTTAACTTATATTCTTCTAGTCTTTTTTCTCCCTTCTTCTGTATATGTATCCTCACATACATGAGATTATACTGAACACATAATTCTGTAATATGAACCAACCTTTATTAGGTTGAGCATTCATCTGCCTTCCTATTATTTCCACCCATTGGTATGGCTCTTCCATAAAGAGCAACATGAGATTAAGATGGTCATACTCCATAGTATTCCATGGTGTATATATACCACATAAAAAGAATGAAATTATTTCCTTTGCAGCAACATGGATGGAGCTGGAGATTATCATCCTAAGTGAACTGACTCAGAAACAGAAAACCAAACACCACATGTACTCATTCATATGCGGGAGCTAAGTGGTCACAAAGATGAAACTAATAGACACAAGGGACACCAATATGGGGTGGGGAGGAGTGTTAGGTCTCAGAAATTACCGATAAGATACAATGTTCACTATCTGGGGAATCCGCCACTTCTCAAGTGTCTCACCCAATCCCCACCAGTACACAAAATACGGATGTAATGAACATGCATGTGTACCCCTCAATCCGAAGTAAAGACCCCAAAAATGGTCATGTTCACTTGGGCAGCACAAAACTAACACTGAAGCAATATGAGGAGGTTAGTGTTGCCCTTGCCCAAAGATGACACACAAATTCATGAAGCATTCCATATTTTTAGCAAATGGATGTAATTGAAGGCCATTATCTTAAGTGAAATAGCTCAGAAACAGAGTCAAATACCGAATGCTCTGACTTGTAAATGGGAGCTAAAAGTGTACATGTGGACATAGAGAGTGGAATGACACAATGGAGACTCAGAAGGATGAGGGGAGGAGGATGGATGATGAGAAATCATGTAATGGGTACAACACACATTATTCGGGTGATGATTATACTAAAAGCCTAGACTTCCCCACTATGCAGTATATTCATGTAACAAAATCACACTTGTACCAGTTAGATCTATACACAATTTTTTTTTTTGAGTTGGAGTCTCACGCTGTCGCCCAGACTGGGGTGCAGTCGACCTGCTGGGCTCCAGCGACCCGTCCGCCTCAGCCTTCCAAGTAGCTGGAACTACAGGCGTGCGCTACCAGGCCCGGCTAATTTTTTTGATTTATTGTAGAGACAAGGTCTTGCCAAGTTGCCTGGGTAGGTCTCGAGCCTGCCGGCTCAGGCAATCCACTCACCTCGGCCTTCTAAAGTGCTGAGATTACAGGCTGAGCCACT
>NW_007247395.1:298394-301013 GCF_000164805.1 Carlito syrichta
GGCTGCGGTGGCCGGGAGCGGCCACTACATTCCAGTCTGGGCGACAGAGTGAGACTCCAATTCAAAAAAAAACTAAATTCCAGGGGCTTTTCATTTTACTTGTCTATGTATTGAGCCAGACACCTTACACTCTGTGTGTGTGTGTGTGTGTGTGTGTGTGTGTGTGTGTGTGTGTGTGTGTGTACTGAGGTGGAGAAATGTTTTTCTCTTGCCAAGGCCACAGCATTTTTGGAATTGCTGTTGAGCCAGTTTATGTGCCATACAAGAAAATCAGCCCCATGTCTTTATAGTCACACCTTGTTTGGAACCAAAAATAATATTATTCAGCTTGATCACTCACCTCATTCACTAGACTTGCTGCCAAGTAGCTTTTAGCTGTTTCCAAAAATCAAATCTGCCTTCAAGAAACAAGGCCCATCATCCATCCCCAGGAAGAGTCCAAAGAATGTGCTTGATATATGGAGGCTTCTCTTCTTTTTCCAAAGAAAAGTTCCAAAAAATTTGAGGACTCTATCCCTGGTTGGTTCCCACCTAAAGGGGCCTCTTGAAAAGGTACAGCACTAGTTTGAATGTAGAAAGTCTGCTACGTTTGCCAAGGGACCAACAAAATAAGATCATTACTTTTTATTCACTTTTATGTATTTAGAAATTAATACACTGACTTTGAAAATCTCACATTAAAAACAGCGCGTAGAGCTGGCATGCAATTGGGGCTTAATAAGTATTTGATAAATCCCATATTTATTGTACAAGTATTTTTTTTTATTTCAGTTGGAGTCTCACTGTGTTGCCCACACTGGAGTGCAGTGGCATGATCACAGCTCACCACACCCTCAACCTCCTGAGCTCAGGCGATCCTTCTGCCTCAGCCTCCCAAGTAGCTGGGACTATAGGCACGTTCCACCACACCTGGCTAATTTTTTTTTTTTTTGTAGAGACAAAAATCTTACTCTGTTGCCTAGGTTGGTCTCGAACTTCTGGGCTGAAGTAATCCTGTCACCTCAGCCTCCCTTATGATTACAGGCTTGAGACACTGCACCTAGCCTATTGTACAAGTATTTTTGAGTAATGCTTTGAGATAACAATATATGACAGACACAGTCGCTGCCCTCATAGGGTTTCACATCTATTGGGTGAGTCAGACAAATGATAAATGACAATACAATGTAAACACGAGCATAAGGGTGTGCATGGGATACACAGGGGAGAGCAGAACAGAGTGCCTATTATGGTCAATAGGTCACGAATATGACTCTTGAAGAAAGTGCAGAAGAAGGGACATGAATTGTCCAGGTTATAAAGTGTAGAAGAAGACCTGAAGAGAAGAGAGTGTAGAAATTTTCCAAATCATGAAGGGGCAAAAATATCTTGGGTAGAATAGCATGATATAGGTCCTTAGTGAACCATGAACAAGGCAGGTCACTTTTACCATATTTTCCATGACGGGACACTGCAGGACACCAGGTGCATCCCTGGGAGAGGGGAGAGGTATAACATGCAGGCTGCACTGCACCGGGGTATCATGCAGCAGTTAGAAGCAATGAACCATAGCTACACCCAGTGGCATGGATGGGTCTTAAAACCCTATTACAGACCAAGTGCAGTGGCTCACGCCTGTAATCCCAGCACTTTGGAAGGCTGAGGTGAGAGGACTGCCTGAGCCCACAGGTTCAAGACCAGCCAGGGCAACTTGGCGAGACCTCATCTCTACAATAAATCAAAAAATTAGCCAGGCGTGGTTGCGTGTACCTGTCATTCCAGCTTCTTAGAAGGCTGAGGCAGAAGGACTGCCTGAGCTCAGCAGGTCAAGGCTGCGGTTGCCATGAGCATGCCACTGCATTCCAGCCTGGGCAACAGTGTGAGACTCCGACTCAAAAACAACAACAACAAAAAACAAAAAAACCTATAATGGGTTTCTTTAAAAGGCAAGAATTCATTTGGGCTATATAGAATCTCACCATTTCAAAGAATTAAAATATATGCACAAAAGACAATACATATTTTACAAAAAATGCAGACACATCAAAAGCTATACACTGACAGCATGAGAACGGGTACCTTTGTGGGGAGGGAGATGGGAGTGGACTTTGAGGTTAAAAGAGAATAAATGAATCAAGCAAAGCAAGAGGGAGCCTTGCCTGGAACAACTGTGATGATATACCACAAATTGAGCTGATATATCACAAATTGAGCGGTAGCTTTCACTCAACACTTTGCACCTGAGGGTACGAAAAATATCAAAGGAGAAAAGGAATAGGGGGGTGGAGAAAAGGTGAAGGCACAGGCTTCCGGGAGAAACATCTTGTCTCTAGGGCCTGGTACACAGTAGGTGCTCAATTAGTACATGTTGAGGGAATGAACACATTAGCACTCAAAGTGTTCTACCTCAGGCCAATTGAAATGATTGGCTAAACATATGCACCTTCGATTATGTGACATACTTTCTCCCTAGTTATGCATTGACTTCAGAGTTGTGGGAAATGATTTGACTTAGAGCTTCGGAGTGAGCCATCACCCAACTGCAGCTTCAGTTCAGAACAACATATTAAAGAGCTACTTTAGCCGGGCTCGGTGGCTCAGCCTGTAATCCCGTGCCTTTGGGAGGCTGAGGTGAATGGA
>NW_007247395.1:301041-310633 GCF_000164805.1 Carlito syrichta
CTCCAGTCTGGGCGACCGAGTGAGACTCCAACTCAAAAAAAAAAAAGAGCTACTTTGAACACGGTAGCACTGCTTTTTTTGGGGGGGTGGTGAAAAATCAGGCTTATGGCACCATTAGGCAATAAAAGTGTTACTTTTATTTTGCTTAGTTGGCATCTTCAACTTACGAAGATAGGTTAATCAACTCCAGTCCCCTCATTTGAGAGATGTAGAAACTGAGGCTCAGAGTGGTTAAGAGACTTGTTTAAGGTCACACAGCACAGTGAGATGCAAAGTCAGGACTGACCCAATCTAACTCTTTTCTATGGCATTATGTACACCTTGTCACTTTTTTGTTTTGAGTTGGAGTCACTCTGTCGCCCAGACTGGAGTGCAGTGGCCACTCCCGGTCACCGCAGCCTCGACCTGCTGGGCTCCGGCGATCCTTCCGCCTCAGCCTTCCAAGTAGCGGGAATTACACGCATGCGCTACCACGCCTGGCTGATTTTTTTATTTAATGTAGAGATGAGGTCTCGCTTGCCCAGGTGGGTCTCGAACCCGCCGGCTCAGGCAATCCAGTCACCTCAGCCTCCTAAAGGCGCGGGATTACAGGCTGGGCCAACGAGTCCAGCTACTTTTTTTTTTTTTTTTTGAGTTGGAGTCTCACTCTGTCACCCAGACTGGAGTGCAGTGGCCACTCCCGGCCACTGCAGTCTCGACCTGCTGGGCTCCGGCAATCCTTCCGCCTCAGTCTTCCAAGTAGCTGGAACTACAGGCGTGCACTAACACACCCAGCTAATTTTTGATTTATTGTAGAGATGAGGTCTCGCCAAGTTGCCCAGGTGGGTCTCGAACCCACAGGCTCAGGCAATCCACTTACCTCGGCCTCCCAAAGTGCTGGGATTGCAGGCTGAGCCACCAAGCCTGGCCATACCTTGTCACTTTGAAAGAACAGAATTAACAAACAGTTACATTGGTGAACTAGAGTAAAGGTTGTTTTCTGAAATCTGTGCACATGCAGACTGAGTTATACTGATCTTCATTTTGATCCTAGTGGCAGTTTTAAAAAAATCCCTTATCTAACAAAACACATTGCCTTTCCAAATTAATGCGTTCAAGCCAGGGCCTGCTTCGAAATGTTTAATGTTGCCCTTACAAATTAGAACCTGGGGTGTGGGAATTCCATCATCCTCATGAAGACTCCCAGTCACAACAGTGGCATTGTTCTCCTCACTCATACTGTTTGGTTTCGTTTCTTTTCTGTAAGATGTTAGGTATTTATTTTGTTTTGTTGAGACTTTTGTAATCAGTCTAGACATGGACCTACACTGAACCAGGAGGCAGATAAAACTCCCACAGTGGAACTAGGTAACCCCCTTTGTGGCATCCTCTCAGGGAACACTTGGAAGCTGCTCCCCCTCGCCCAGCCCCTAAGCCAGAATGTTCATGCAGAAGACTACAGACAGAATGGGCTGAATTCACTGAGGGAGGAAGCAGGAAATATTCTGTCTCTGAAAATACTCCCAGTCCCATAGTAACCTTTGTTTGGTACTTGGAATAAATTTGTTGCCCACATTTTTTCCTTAACCGGGGCACTAAATGAGCCTGGCCAGTGCTCTGTTAATAATAACAATGTTTAGCCGGCACAGTGGCTCACACCTGTAATTCCAGCACTTTGGGAAACCGAGGCGAGAGGGTTTCCTGAGTCCACGGGTTCAAGACCAGCCTGGGCAACATGGCAATATCTCATCTATACAATAAATCAAAAAATTAGCTGGGCGTGGTGGCACATGCCTGTAATTCCAGCTACTTGGAAGGCTGAGATGGAAGAATTGCCTGAGCCCAGCAGGTCAAGGTTGCAGTGGCTGTGAGCATGCCACTGCACTCTAGCTTGGGCGACAGAATGAGACTCCAACTCAAGAAAAAAAAAATAGTAATGATGTTTTACCCTTCTGGAAAATCTGAAGAGGTGTGTCCTGTCTCCAGAGCCTCTAAGACACCATCCATACCTGTGACAGGAGAAGCTTCTGGAGGATAGGGAATTCCAAAGAACGTGTGCCTTGGCCTGCAGTCAATGAGACGATTCAGTTTAGTATCTCTGGCAGGACTCAGCTCCATCTCTTTCACATGGTCACACCATAGAAGATGTTCATGGAATGAACATCAATTGAGTGGCCAAAGCTCTGGCAGATGGAGTGGAGACTATTGACTTTCTCTCAGACGACCAGGAACACAGACCTCCACAGCTTTATAGCAATGAGGCTACCAAGTGCTGGCCAAGCGTGAAACTCGATCAAGTTCCTCAATTCTGACCTGCTACTGATGCAGCATTCATTAGTAACTTAGGGCTCACTTCACCTAGAATAGTATCATATTGTTTTCCGCCATTTTACCAACAAGAAAGTTTTATTCTTTTACAATTTTCTAGAATTTTTTTTATGGCTACAGTTGCGAAAACCCAACATGGCAAAAATAGTGTCTAGGAATAACAGCAAACATTAGACCGTTTTCATGTGGCCACAGACTATCTAAACTTCTGAATAAACTTCCTCCTTAACTCCCTGTTTAGAGCAATCAAAGTCCCAAATCTTCAAAGAAAGATTAGATGTTTTTCCAGTATGTTTTTGTTCAGTGTATATTACCATACTTTAATTCTAGGAAAATCAATAAGCTGTATATGTACACATACAGAAGGCAAACAGTATATTTATCTTACCAAATCTGTTGGATTATAGTTTACTACATTACCTTTTTTTTTTTTCAGTCCAGAAGCCTGCAGTTAAAGGTTGTCTTTCTAATATCATAAATATTTAAAACATAGTTTTGGGTTCCCAACAAATTAGAATCTATCCCAAATTGATTGCCACGAACTCTCTTTTTCAGGGGTAGGTTTCCATCTCCTTAGTTCTTTAAGTTGCTGATGAATGTTGGCATTTTCTCTTGCATCAAACGGTTATTTATAATGTTGATGGTCTCATTTCCTGTGATTTTCAGATGCTCACTGAGTCCTGTGGTACCTGATAATATAAAATCTATGGTTCCCCAGCACCGTAGAGATGAGTTTTGAGAAAACCCTAGAAAACTGGAAAGGTTTTTGTCAACAGCCTCTCGCTGACTATCATCAGGTCAGCCACAGTACCTCTAAGAATACTACTGATTACATTCACTTCCGCACTTCAACTCCCAGGCAGGTTCTGTGGCTCACACAAGGGAATGGATAGAAGAGTGTTTTGAACAGCTTGATGCCTCCCTTAGAGTTTTATTTAGAAAACAAGTACTAAATTTTAGATGTAAAGAGAATGTGGCCTTAAGGGCACTGTGTCTTACCCTAGGACTATGGGAGGCCCTCAGCATTCTGGGGTCTTCATAACAGCCCAACACTGCTTGGCTTGCTCAGAAGCCCACCTGTTGGGATTAGGATTCTCCTCAGCCTCAAATTGGCAGTGGTCTCAGATTTTAAAAATCTCTCTAACTTCACAGGAAGAGGCTTAAGGTTTAAACTTCCCCCCATTCACCCTCTTCTAAGCATTTCTTTCTTTTTTTTTTTTTTTTTTTGAGTTGGAGTCTCACTCTGTCACCCAGGCTGGAGTGCAGTGGCCGCTCCCGGCCACCACAGCCTTGGCCTGCTGGGCTCCGGAGATCCTTCCGCCTCAGCCTTCCGAGTAGCCGGAATTACAGGTGCGCGCTACCACGCCCGGCTGATTTTTTGATTTATTGTAGAGATGAGGTCTCGCATTTCACACTTGAAGATGAGAAGTCAACTTCAGAAGGAAGTAATTAAGATGGATACTAAGAATTGAACATTCTGGCTTCATCTAATGCTTAGAACCAATGTACCTTTTGAAAAGAACATTACTGAAAACTCACAAATGACCAAGGCCAAGAGCCCACATGACCACTGCAGAAACTCGTTAATCTGTTTCGCTCCATCTCTTGATTTATTTCTCCCAAAATGGCCTTTTTAAATCCTTGCCAGTGGTTTGATTTTACCTGACAATGCAGTAGGAATCTAGTCTCTGGCTCTTTTGTATTTGGGGACTCAAGACTATCTCAGCTTTCTTTCTTTCTTTCTTTTCTTTCTTTCATTCTTTCTTTCTTTCTTCCTTTCTTTCTTTCTTTCCTTCCTTCCTTCCTTCCTTCTTTCTTTCTTTCTTTCCTTCTTTCCTTCTTTCTTTCTTTCTTTCTTTCCTTCCTTCCTTCCTTCCTTCCTTCCTTCCGTCCTTCTTTCTTTCTTTCCTTCCTTCTTTCTTTCCTTCCTTCCTTCCTTCCTTCCTTCCTTCTTTCTTTCCTTCCTTCCTTCCTTCCTTCCTTCTTTCCTTCCTTCCTTCCTTCCTTCCTTCCTTCCTTCCTTCCATCCTTCTTTCTTTCTTTCTTTCCTTCCTTCCTTCCTTCTTTCTGAGTCAGAACCCAAGCTAGAGTGCATCATGGCTACCACAGCCTCAACCTGCTGGGCTCAGGCAAACCCTCTAGCTGGAAATGTAGGTGTGGGTCACCATGCCTGGCTAATTTTTTGGTTTTCAATTGTAGAATCTTGTCTTAAACCCCTGGGCTCAGGCAATCCTCTTGTCTCCACCTCTCAAAGTGCTAGAATTACAGGCATGAGCCACTGCATCCAGCCTATCTTCCAACATCTTTTTTATCAGTCACTTTTGCTTTATCCCTTAACCAGGGAAGGAGGTAAGGCCCAACGGGGTGGTCATTCATTACAGGTCACTCCCAGGAGATATTCAAATCCAATTGAAGTCACCAGTCAACAGTTAGTCATAATCTAGGTTTCTGAGAGTGTTTGTGCTCATTACAAAGCCATCAACAATTTAGGGATATCAGTAACAGCCCAGCAGGACACCAGGAACAGAATGAGAAACGTCTAATAGGAGATCAGGTTATATATAGCCAAACTGTAAGGAAGGCTTAAACCTCCCAAGAGTAGACCAGAACAGCTGAAGCCTGTGCTTTGAGCCAGCCACAGATCTAAGGAAAAAGGTACTCATGTTCTCCAGGAGCTTGCTAGGTCCATCCACCCAATTAATCCTGACGAGAAGCCGGGCTCGGTGGCTCAACCTGTAATCCTGCGCTTTGGGAGGCTAAGGTGAGTGGATTGCCTGAGCCCGTGGGTTCAAGACCCGCCTGGGCAACTTGGTGAGACCTCACCTCTACAATAAATCAAAAAATCAGCCGGGCGTGGTAGTGCATGCCTGTAATTCCGGCTACTTGGAAGGCCGAGGCGGAAGGATCGCTGAGGTGGAAGGATCGCCGAGGCCCAGCAGGCCGAGGTTGCAGTGGCCGGGAACAGTCACTGCACTCCAGTCTGGGCGACAGAGTGAGACTTCAACTCAAAAAAAAAAAAATTCCTGACAAGAGCTTCAGTGATAGAGGGACTTTCTCCAGCAATGAGACACGAAGTCTACCCACTCACATACCCACATCCAACACCCCCTCCCAGTAGGAGCCTGCTGCTTACACAGAGAAGCTTTGCAGTGATTCCTTTCTCCTTGAGTTTGGGCTTGGCAGTGTTGATCCATGGTTCACCCGCCTAGTCTGCAAGACACCGGCTGTGCTCCTGTTGCTTGAGAATAGAACTTCCAGTCTGGAATGTGCTCTGAAGCACAGTGAGTCATAGGCCTTCTCACACAATCCTGCCCAGGCCCCTCCAGAAGTCCGTGTTACCAGGTGAGATGGAAGTCAGCAAGCACAGGGACATGGCTCAACCCAAAGGTCTTCTGAGGGTCCCATTTTGCTTTTGCCCTTAAGTTCAGAAAGTCATGTCAGAGCAGCAGAATCCAACTTCCTTAGTTGCTGAGCTCCTCAGAGGTGCTATCCATAATGTTCCTGTGAGTCCAGATGAAATCGTAGGCTTCAGAGCAGGCAGTCAGCCAGGACTGGTTTCAAGTGCCTTCCACATTCTTCCTCTTAGAGTTCTCCGGAAGCTGCAGAGCTTAGTGTTTCTTATCCAAAAATCTTCTGGCATTTTTTATTTGTAATAATTCCAAACCCACTCAACATTCTTATAACAACTGAGATTTGGGAAAGAGAGTGGGGAAAAAAAGGATCAGTTAGATGATTAAGGGTATACTCACTCTTAGGTGCTGATTTTCAAGGGGAAATGAATTTGATGGCCCCAGTTGAGCTCTCAGGGAGTGTAGATTTCCTGTCTGAGCCCCCCACAGTTTCTCTATTGTTAATCAAGGTGGCTGCTTTGGATGGAGGAGTTGTAGGACTTGGGGTTGCCAGGGGCAAGGTGGGACAGTGCCTAAAGCCCAGATCCAGTGCTGTGATCCAGAGGAAGACTGGGCAGGGCCTGGTAGTTGCTGAGATTATGCCTCTCAAACTAGGGCACTGGCAGAGCTCCCTGCTGTATGCAGTGAAAAGCCCAGAGAGTGAGTTTCTTCATCCACTGCATGTCCTATTCTGCATGCTGCATCCTCCAAGAAGAGACAGAAATTATCCAAGGTCAGAGCAGGCAGGCCCGTGGGGTCAACTAGTCCAACCTCCTCAGAACAAACTGGGAGAGTAAGGCCCAAAGATAATTGAGGGTCATTAGGATGGTTCTAGAGCCTGTGCTGTCCTGCCTTCTAGTCCAGGGCTCTCTTGGTTTATAGCTCAAGATTGGGATAAAAAAAAAGACAACATCTGCCAAGCCAGAATCTAGAGCTTTCTCCATCTCAGAGCCCCTGGGCTCTTATCACTAACTCTTCCTGTTGCCAATGCTTGTGACAAGAATCAGACCAATAAATACCTTGTAGAATCTTTAAATTGTCTGGATGCCAGGTGCTAGAGCAGTTGGTGGTGAGCTTATTAGAACAGGCATTTCCTATGAGTCCTACAGGACACAAATTTTCTTTAGAAAAACACAAGGTGGTTCACTTCCAGGGCCATGGAGAAGAGAAAACACATCTGCGCAAAGGGCATGGTGTTTTTCTTCTTCAGTAACTTACACACAGGCTCTCATCTCTCTCCTGGGAGCTTAGCAATGCGCTTATCCAGAGATCTGCCTCTCACACGTCTGCTCAACCCTTTATTATAGGGAGGCAGAATTCAACCACTGATTCCAGGAACTATTTTCCAAGAATAACAGTTTATCTGGCCCAATATATTATGCTTTTTGCTTCTACTTGCTGGCAACATAAGGAGGTTGGGCATTCCCTTTAATCCACCCCCTTCCCTGAGGCCTGGCCAAGGCCTATCCCTGGGAAGTCTCAGCTCTAGGAGAGGTTCACACACTTAGTTCTTTGAACCAAGGAGGAAAGTTAACAAAGGTAGAGAAGTGCAAATGAGGAGAAACTAATACCCTCCCTACAGTAGGAGCTAATTAGATTTGAACTGTATCTCCAGCAATGCTAAGTGATGGGGTCACAAGGACTTGGCCTAACCTAGGCCTCAGTGTACCTTTACCAGAGGCCCTGGTGGCTCCTTGGGTATAGGGAACTTTACGTAAGAGATTATAGGAAGAAATCTTGCAATCATATCACTTAAGTATACTTGAGTTATTTACTTACATGGGTCATTCTTGTATTTTTTTAGCTGACACCAAGTGATTGATCTTATATTCAGCATGGAAATTTTGCAAAAAAATCTCTTCTTAGTTAAAACTTCCATGTTAATTCCCTCTAAATCAGTTCTTGAATTATTATTTGTTTGGGGGGGTGGGTTTCTTTGAGACAGTAGATTTTTTAAAAAATACAAAGGAAATTAACTCTGTAAGTCAATACAATTCAGAGAAAGAGAAAAAATTGGAATTTCAGAGCAAAGGGAAAGTAACAATATGCCCTTGTTTAGATTATTATGTTCCCATGCTCCCAATACCCATAAAACATGAATTTCACTCCATGACACAGAAGAACCTTGATTGGTAGCTCAAAAATGTTGACAGCAGAGGTACTGGAATTAACAAAATAATTTTGGTTGTGCTTGATTATTTTGACCTAGGATAAAAAAAATCCACTCCAAGGACAGGTAAGGGAAACTTATAGCAGAAAAAACACTACATGTACCAAACACAGCAGTATAAACCACTCCTTAGTGGAAATGCCCCAAAAGGAATGGGGCAGTAATCAGATGGCTGAACTCCTAGACTGCTGTCACCCCCAACCCATCCCCAAATAAATAGTGTGGAAATGTAATAGTGTAGTAGTATTTGATTCAACAAAGAAAGTTTTGCCATTCAAGGCAAACATTGCCATGGCTAGATGAGCCCTGGCAGGGAATAAGACGATTGTAACATCACAGGGACTTCTAGTTTATCCCCAGTTATACTGAGCTCCCACATTTATGCCAGCTCCTCTCTTCCCAACTTTTGTTCACTCTTGTTACTTTCTCAGTCTTTAATGCCAAAATGCATAACATTCTCCTTTTGAAAGACCTTGGGGAAATAAAAAGATCTTTCAAACAATATACCCTTCTCAGTCTTCCAGGTTATACTTCAGGGCTGTTCTAGGTTCACTTGCATTCCATCAAATTCAGTTTACTTCACTTACTCTAACCTCATTTCTAATATACCAGCCCTGTACCCATCCCCCAAGATTTTTTGGGGGGGAGGTTGGTTTTGTTTTTGGTTTTGGTTGCAAGTTGCTTAGAGACTTATTTGAGAATCAGATGAAAGCATAGATATCTCTAGAAAAATATGCATAGGTACACTGTTTTCCACAGCCTCTATAATGGCTTATAGGGATCCCTTTGTATTCATACCCTTGTGTAATCTCTTCCCCTTGAATGTAGACTGGACCTAATGACTTGTTTCTAATGAATAGGATGAAGCAAAAGTGATGAGATTAGGTTACAAAAAGACTCTGGCTCCCTTATGCATATTTTCTCACATTTAAAAAAAAAAGACTGTGGAGTTTATCTTGCTTGCTCACTCTTGCTCTCTCACCCACTTACTGTGAGGGTAGTGAGCTGCCATGTTGTGTGCTGCACTGTGGAGACAACCACCTGGCAAAAAAAAACTAATGTTTCTATTAGCTAGCAAGGAGTTGAGATTTTCCAATAGCCATGTGAGTAAGTGTAGAAGCAGATCTACCTTCAGTCAAACCCTGAGGTAAATGCAGCCCTGGGCAATATTTTATTGCAATCAGTGAGATGCTCTAAGCCTAAAGTACCAGCTAAGCCATACCAAGATTCCTGACCCACAGAACCACGTGATAATAAATATATGTTTTGGCAGGGCTCGGTGGCTCAGCCTGTAATCTCAAAACTTTGGGAGGCCAAGGTGAGTGAATTGCCTGAGCCCGCAAGTTCAAGACCAGCCCGGGCAACTTGGCAAGACCTCGTCTCTACAATAAATCAAAAAATTAGCCAGGCGTGGTGGTGTGTGCCTGTAGTTCCAGCTACTTGGAAGGCTGAGGTGGAAGGATCACCAGAGCCCGGATGGCCATGAGTATGCCACTACACTCCAGCCTAGGCCACAGAGTGAGACTCTGACTCAAAAAAAAAAAAAAAGAATTCCTAGACCAGTGATGATCAATAGAAACATGATACAAGCCGGGCTCAGTGGCTCAGCCTGTAATCCCAGTGCTTTGGGAGGCTGAGGTGAGTGGATTGCCTGAGCCTGCGGTTGGAGACCCACCTGGGTAACTTGGCGAGACCTCATCTCTACAATAAATCAAAAATTAGCCGG
>NW_007247395.1:311175-312037 GCF_000164805.1 Carlito syrichta
TCCAGTCTGGGCGACAGAGTGAGACTCCAACTCAAAAAAAAAAAAAAAAAGAATTTTAATAACATGTTTTCTTTAAACCAGTATATCTAAAATATTATCATGTCAAGATATAATTAATATTGTTAATGAAATATTTCCCGTTTATGTTCAGGTGTGGCTTTCAACAAACAGGACATCACAGTTTGGACTAGTCACATCTCAAGTGCTTGGTAGCCACATGTGGCCAGTGACCACTGTACTAGACAGTGCAGTCCAGGACTAATATGAAATTCAAGTAATGGCCAAGTAATTGACTTCTCTGGCTACTACAGCACCTGACACCCTAGATGCCTGGCACTGATGGGAAAGCCAAGAAGAGGGTCTGTTGTTTTTGAAAAGGCTGGGAGGGGGGGTGCACCTCTTCCACAGAGAGGGGAACTCTCTAACTGGTAATTGATAATACTTTCTAAATTGATCTGTAAATTCAACACAATTCCTATGAAAATCCCAGCTGTTTGTTTGTTTGTTGCAAAAATTGATGAGCTGATCCTAAAATTTATATGGTAATTCAAAGGACACACAGTAGCTCAAAAATATTGAAAAAAAAAAAGGTGGAGGAATCACACTTTCTATTTTAAAACTTAACTACAAAGCAACAGCAATCAAGATCAAAATAGTGTGGTACTGACATTGGATTGACATATAGATCAATGGAACAGAACTGAGTACAGAAATGAACTCCTACATCTATGGTCAGTTAATTTTTAGCAAGGCAATCAAGACCATTCAATGGGAAAAGAATCGTCCCTTCAAAAATGGTGCTAAGATGGCGGGGGCATGCGTGTGAAAGTATCTTTTTTTTTTTTTTTTTTTTTTTTTTTGT
>NW_007247395.1:312057-313629 GCF_000164805.1 Carlito syrichta
TGAGTTGGAGTCTCACTCTGTCACCCAGACTGGAGCACAGTGGCCGCTCCTGGCCACTGCAGCCTCAACCTGCTGGGCTCCGGAGATCCTTCCGCCTCAGCCTTCCAAGTAGCTGGAACTACAGGCGCACATTATCACGCCCGGCTAATTTTTATTCATTTATTTATTGTAGAGATGAGGTCTCGCCAAGTTGCCCAGGCGGGTCTCGAACCCGCAGGCTCAGGCAATCCACTCACTTCAGCCTCCCAAAGCACGGGATTACAGGCTGAGCCACCGAGCCCGGCTGAAAGTATGTTTTTTATACAGGAGCCAACCATGCTGCCCATTGAAAGTGGACTGGGGCCAGGCTCAGTGACCAAGCCTGTAATCCCAGCACTTCAGGAGGCCAAGGCAAGTGGATTTCCTTAGCACGCGGGTTCAAGACCAGCCTGGGCAACTTGGTGAGACCTCATCTCTACAATAAATCAAAAATTAGCCGGGGGTGGTAGTGCATGCCTGTAATTCCAGCTACTTGGAAGGCTGAGGCAGAAGAGTAGTCTGAACCCAGCGGGTCGATGCTGGAGCGGCCGTGAGCATGCCACTGCACTCCATCCTGGGTGACAGAGTGAGACCCCAACTTAAAAAAAAAAAGTGGACTAGATAAAGAAAATGTGGTACATATACATGATAGAATATTAAACAGTCATAAAGAAAAAGAAATATGTGGACATCGTAGCAACTTTAGAGTCTGTAATACTCATTGATCTATCACAGAAACAAAGAACAGAGTACTCATAAGCAGACCCTGAACATTTATCATAATAATGTAAGAAAGGGATTGGCAGTAGTGGGACACTACCAATAACACATAACATGGGAGTGTACAGATAACATCAATAAGGGTACCCAATCTCAAACCAGGCGAAGTGGGGACCAAGGGGAGGCCCAAACTTTACCTGTGCAGTGACCCCTTATGTACCTAATCCTGAATTGCACCCCACATCATTATTTTATTTATTTGCTTGTTTGTTTGTTTTAGTTGGAGTCTCACTCTGTCGCCCAGGCTGGAGTGCAGTGCCATGCTCACAGCCACCGCAGCCTTAACCGGCTGTGCTCAGGTGATCCTTTCGCCTCAGCCTTCCAAGTAGCTGGAACTACAAGCACATGCTACCACGCCCGGCTAACTTTTTCATTTATTGTAGAGACGAGGTCTTGCCAAATTGCCCAGGCTGGTCTCAAACCCCAGGACTCAGAAAATCCTCTCGCCTTGGCCTCCCAAAGTGCTGGAATTACAGGCTTTAGCCATTGTGTCCGGCCAACATCTTTAAAATTAATTTTTTTAAAAAGAGATGACTGGGTATGGTGGCTCACACCCATAATTCCAGCACTTTCAGAGACCAAGGTGGGAGATTTTCTTGAGTCCAGAAATTCAAGACCAGTCTGGGCAACATAGCAAGACCACATATCTAAAAAAAAAAAAAAAAAAAAAAAAACCAGCCAGGCTCGGTGGCTCAGCCTATAATTCTGCACTTTGGGAGGCTGAGGTGAGTGAATTGCCTGAGCCCATGGGTTTGAGACCCGCCTGGGCAACTT
>NW_007247395.1:313682-321915 GCF_000164805.1 Carlito syrichta
GGAGCGGCCACTGCACTCCAGTCTGGGCGACAGAGTGAGACTCCAACTCAAAAAAAAACAAAACAAAAACAAAGCTAGCTGGGCGTGGTGGTGCACGCCTGCTGTCCTAGCTACTCAGGAGTCTGAAGTGGAAGAATTGCCTAAGCCCAGAAGGTCGAAGCTGAGATGAGCCATGATTATGGCACTGTACTCCAACCTGGCCGACAGAGTGAGATCTTGACTCAAAAAAAATGATATGAAGACAACTGGATGATCATAAGAAAAAGGCGAAAGTTGGACTTCCTACCTCACACCACACACACAAAATAACTTAAAATGAATCAAATACTTAAATATGAGAGCATTTTATGAAATTCTTAGAAGAAAACATAGGAGTAAATTTTTATGACATTGGATTTGGCAACAGTTACTTAGATATAACACCAAAGAACAAGCAAGAAAAGAAAAAAAATAGATAAATTGGACTTCATCACAATTAAAGTTTGTGCTTCAAAGGAGGATATCATCAAGAAAATGAAAAGACAGTTCAGAATGAAAATATATATTTTCTCCAGGCATGGTGGCTCACGCCTGTAATCCTAACACTTTGGGAGGTGGAGGGAAGAGGATTGCCTGAGCCCAGTGGTTTGAGACCAGCCTGGGCAAGACCTTGTCTCTACAAGAAAATTAGCTGGGCGTGGTAGCATGTGCCTGCGGTTCCAGCTACTTGGGAGGCTGAGGTGGAAGGATCACCTGAGCCCAGCAGGTCAAGGTTGCAGTGGCTATGAGCATGCCACTGCACTCCAGCCTGGGAGACAGAGTGAGACTGCTACTCCAAAAAAAAAGAAAATATATATTTTCAAAGCATACATCTAAGAAGAAACTTGTATCTAAAATATATAAAAAGCTGGGCTCGGTGGCTCAACCTGTAATCTCGCGCCTTGGGAGGCTGAGGTGAGTGGATTGCCTGAACCCGCGGGTTCGAGATCCACCTGGGCAAATTGGCGAGAACTCATCTCTACAATAAATCACAAAACTAACTGGGCGTGGTAGCGCGCACCTGTAGTTCCAGCTACTTGGAATGCTGAGGCAGAAGGATCACTGGAGCCCAGCAGCTCAAGGTTGCGGTGGCCAGGAGCGGCCACTGCACTCCAGTCTGGGCAACAAAGTGAGACTCCAACTCAAAATAAAATAAAATAAAATAAAATATATAAAGAATTCTCATCCAAGTGCGGTGGCTCACACTAGTAATCCCAGTACTTTGGGAGGCCAAGGCAGGAGGATCACTTGAACCAAGATTTCAAGACCAGCCTGGGCAACGTAGTAAGACCTCATCTCTACAAACATTTTTTGTTTTGTTTGTTTTGTTTTGTATTGAATCAGAGTGTCACTTTGTCACCCAGGCTGGAGTGCAGTGGCATGCTCACAGCCATCACAGCCTTGACATGCTGGGCTCTGGCGATACTTCTGCCTCAGCCTCTCAAGTAGCTGGAACTACAGGCACACGCCACCATGCCTTGCTAATTTTTTGATTTATTATAGAGATGAGGTCTCGCCAAATTGCCCAGGCTGGTCCCGAACACTTGGGCTCAGGCAATCCTCTCACCTCAGCCTCCCAAATTGCTGGGATTACAGGTGTGAGCCACCATACCCAGCCCAACAAATGTTTTTAATTTTAAAAAATTCAAAAAATTCTTACAACTTAATAATATAAAGACAAATAGCCCAACTAAAAAATGGACAAAGGATCTAACTAGGTATTTCCCAAGGAATATACATAAGCGGCCAATAAGCAGATGGCCAATAAGCTCAGCATCACCATTAGCCATTAGAGAAATGACTCTCCTATATTGCTGGTGGGAACACAAAATTGTGCAACTGCTTTGGAAAACAGTCTGACAGTTCCTGGAAATGTTAAATATATCATATGACCCAACAATTCAACTCCTGGGCATATACTCAAAAGAACTGAAAGCAAGGACTCGAATAGATACTTGTCCTCCAATGCTTTACTGCAGTATCACTCACAATAACCAAAAGTCAGAAACAACTCAAATGTCCCTCAACAGATGAATGGATAAATAAAACGTAGTATTTTCACACAATGAAATATTATTCGGCCATAAAAAGAAGTTTGGATACATGCTACATCATTGATAAACAATGAAAACATTATGTTAAGTAAAAGAGAAAATTTGGAATGTTCACGACACAGAGAAACGATAAATGTTTGAGATGATGAATAGGCTAATTACCCAAATTTGATCATTGCACATTATATACATGTACTGAAACATCACTCTGTAGTCTACGCACATACCACCCTGAACACACCCGATCTCATCTGATCTCGAAACATCACTCTGTATCCCATAAATATGTGCAATAATTACATATCAACTAAAAATAAAGGGAAGCCAGGCATGGTGGCTCAAGCCTGTAATCCCAGAACTTTGGGAGGCAGAGGTGAGAGGATTACCTGAGCTCAGGGGTTCAAGACCAGTCTGAGCAACATAGCGAGACCTCGTCTCTACAATAATTCAAAAAAGAAGCCAGATGTTGTGGTGCTTGCCTGTGGTTCCAGCTACCTGGAAGACTGAAGCAAAAGAATCTCCTGAGCCCAGCAGGTTGAGACTGTGATGGCCATGAGCAGCGTGTCACTGCACTCCAGCCTGGGTGACAGAGTAAGATTCTGACTCAGAAAAACATAAAAAATAAAAATAAATAAATAAAGGGAAAAAACTCAATGGCAAAAAAAAAAAATTATGGTAAGCAAAAGAAGCCAGACACAAAAGGCCAAATATTGTATGATTCCACTTATATGAAATAAAAGGCAAATTTAAAGAGCTGGAAAGTAGATTAGAGGTTAGCAGGGACTGGGGAAGGGAAGAACAGGGAGTTATATTTAAATAGTTATAGAGTTTCTGTTTGGAATGATGAAATAGTTTTGGAAATAGTAATGGTGGTTGCACAATATTGCATAATTAACAATACTAAATTTTGCATTTAAAGAGGTTAAAATGACAAGTTTTACAATATAAATATTTCAGCACAATTTTTTAAAAAACAGTGTAATATACCTCAAACCTTGGAATTGCACACTTTAAATGGATGAATTGTATGATATGTGAATTATATCTCAATAAAGCTGTTTTCAGAAGCAAAGTAAGGTTAGGCATGGTGGATCATGCCTGTAATGCCAGAACTTTGGGTGGCAAAGGTGAGGGGATTACCTGAGTCCAGGGGTTTGAGACAAGCCTGGGCAACTTGGCAAGACCTCATCTCTACAGTAAGTCCAAAAATTAGCCAGGCGCCGTGGCACATGCCAGTAGTTCCAACTACTTGGAAGGCTGAAGTAGAAGGATCGCTTGAGCCCAGCAGGTCAAGGCTGCGGTGGCTGTGAGCATGCCACTGCACTCCAGCCTGGGCAACAGAGTGACATTCCGATTAAAAACAAAAAAGGTAAATACCTAAAACTAAAAAAAATATATCTTGTACATGAATGTCCATTGCAGCATCATACACAAAAGACAAAATGTGAAAGCAGCTTGCGTTTATCAATCTATGAATAGTTTAACTAAAATGCAAGGTATCCATGCAATGCACTATTATTTGATCACAAAAAGGAATAAAGTACTGATACATGCTACAACTTGGATGAACCTTGAAAACATTATGCTAAAGGAAAAAAGCTGGTCACAAAATACCACATGCTATATAATTCCATTCATATAAAAGCCAAGAATAGAAAAATCCATAGAGACTGAAAGTAAATTCATGATCGCATGGGATTGAGAATGAACGAACGCATGAATTAAGAAGAATGAAGAGAGACAGCTAATAGGTACAGGTTTCTTTTGGAGTACGTTGGAAATTTCATAAAATTCGGTAGTGGTGATGATTTCACAACTCTTTGAACATACTAAAAACTTCTGAACTTGATAGGAAACTCCTTTGTGAGCAGGGACTACATTTGTTTAATTCACCAGTGTATACTCAGAAGACAGCACAGTGCCTGACACAAAGTAAATACGTAATACCTTTATATTGAGATGCAGTCTTGCCATGTTGCCTAGGTGAACTTGAAATTCTGGGCTCAAGTGATCCTCACGCCTCAACTTCCAGAGTAGTTGGGACTATAGACACACAACACCGCACCCAGCTTAATATCTTTTTATTGACCAAATACATAAATAAATGGTGAATGCCTTACAAAGAAAAACCATACCAAATTCTACACTTTATTTATTTATTTATTTATTTGAGTTGGAGTCTCACTCTGTCACCCAGACTGGAGTGCAGTGGCCGCTCCCAGCCACCGCAGCCTCAACCTGCTGGGCTCCGGCGATCTTTCCACCTCAGCCTTCCAAGTAGCTGGAACTACAGGCGCGAGCTACCACGCCCAGCTCATTTTTGATTTATTGTAGAGATGAGGTCTCGCCAAGTTGCCCAGGCGGGTCTTGAACCCGCGGGCTCAGGCAATCTACTCACCTCAGCCTCCCATAGGCGTGGGATTACAGGCTGAGCCACCGAGCCTGGCTAAACTCTACACTTTAAAGTGGGTGATGTTGGGTGAAATACATCTCAATAAAACTGTTTTTAAACCGGTCTCAGTGGCTCAGCCTGTAATCCCACACTTTGGGAGGCTGAGGTGAGTGGATTGCCTGAGCCCACGGGTTTGAGACCCGCCTGGACCACTTGGCGAGACCTCATCTCTACAATAAATCAAAAAATTAGCCAGGCGTGGTAGCGCGTGCCTGTAATTCCAGCTACTTGGAAGGCTGAGGCGGAAAGATCGCTGGAGCCCAGCAGGTCGAGGCTGCGGTGGCCGGGAGCGGTTACTGCACTCCAGTCTGGGTGACAGAGTGAGACTCCAACTCAAAAAAAAAAAAAAAAAACTGTTTTTAAAAAAGTCCGGTGGTTGTTTAGGACATCTCACTGATTCCTCATTACCTTTTTACAGAGGATATCCAAAAAAGGCATGCAGTGGTGAGGGAGAGCAGTGAAGGCAGTTAGAGTTACTGAGCACCCACTGTGTGCCCATGCCAAGGACAGTCGTATACCTCATTTCCTTAATCTGTGCTCTGGTTGTGCCTGTTTTACACAGGAGAGAATTCACTCGGTCAAAACCACACAATGAGCTAAGTGATAGAGTCAGGTTTAGAGAGCAATCTTCCACCTCCAAGTTCACACTCTCTCCATTCCAACGTGCTGTTCCAGGAATTCAGCATCAGCGATTAGGGCAATCTCCCTTGTGCTGTGTGAGTCTTGGCTCCCTGGTGTGTTAGTTGAGGAGGTTTAACTGTGGCAGCAGTTGCACACTCAAATTCCCTCTGAGGCCCAGCAGGCAATGTAAATGTGTGAAGAATATCAGGCCAGTAAATGCCCATGGTGAATCCAAGAAATGGTGGTTCATCTCAGGGGAGCAAAAGATACTCACTCCAGCTCACTGTTGTCACAGGAGTAACATAACAAGGGCCTGTGGTGGCCAGGTCCTGGTCTTTTACTAGAAGCCAAAAATATAGATTTTACATGTTGGCAACTAGTTCAAAGTTATATATAAATAAATAAATGATTATAAATATATAAATGACATATATATATATATATTCCCCCAAAAAACATTTACTTGATGATTTCCACCTGAGGAGACACCGGTCTACAAATCTAAACTAGATATTCTCTGATGTTTGTTGTGGCTTTTATATTCTCTAAATCTCTCTACCACAGAGCTGGCCCTCTTTGCCTCAGAGAGTGCAGGGTTCAAACACTGCTTTCCCAGATGCCTTCTGCATCAACCCTGCAGGAAATCGGACGGCAGAGAACAGCCTCTGTAGGCCCCGGCTCTTAATCAGAAAGGCAACATAGGAATATGGAATGCGCTTTTCCTTCCCAAAGCAGGCGTTCCCTTTCCTCCTGTTCTGCCCGGGCAAATTGAGTGGTTGGGTAAATATGTGGATGAGCTGCCAGTTGCACGCATGGCAAGTGGAGTCGGGAACTCCAAGTTTTCAAAATGAGAGAGAGGTCTTGGTTCAATCTCTCTTACAAAGCCACACCCAACACAATAAGATGGTAGCATTCTGAAATAACTCCTCTTCCTCATTTGATCCAGAAACAAGGCCAGAGCCAAGAATGTGTAAAAGTAGCTCTCTGAATTATTAGGTTTCATCTTGGATGTTATCATGAGTTTTGCAGTTTTGCCAAGGAATAGGTGCTATCTTGTCCTTCTGGTGGTTTGGAAATAATGGATTAGATGTGATATGAATGTTTGGCTTTTTTAAAACATAAATTCATGTCTATAAGAGAGCCAAAATTATAGAACAAAATCATTTTGACCAACAATTCCCCAGTGCACTACTAGTGATCACTGGATGCACTATAAAGTCAAAAAAATTTCCATGGAACGTTTGATGCTGATCTCATCTTTTTCTGCTACAAAGAGAGAAAACATCTAGTAAGATCTACAGAGTTGGCAGTCCAAGGGAACCCTGAATTGTCATGTCCAAAGTCTTGCTTCTCATACTTCAATGGCCTGACCTTTGGGGAAGTCAAGTTGGAAACATGGGTGTGCTTGGGGACAGGGGTCACGGGCGGGGGTGTTAGAAAGAATGTGCAGTGGGAACACTTGGGGAACAGAGAAGAGTTCTGGAACAGACCTGTCAGTGGCATAAATGATCAATTCCTTCTAAAGTGAAGGGCAAGATGGAGGTATGGTGAGTGTCCTTCCTTCTACTCAGGGTAGAAGTGGATTCTTCACTGCTGTCTCTGTTCACATCACACAGATTTCTCAAGCCTGCCTCTGAGAAGCTGGCTTTCCTTCGGGTCTTTCTCTGATACTCATGGAAGCACGTACCGGAATCAGGCCCCAACCCAGTTATGGGAATTGTCTGCTCCTTTTGCCCCACACATTCCTATCCCCAACTACTTGCAGAATTGTCCAGACCAAACGTGTTGGTCTCCACTCTTGACCTTCCTGGCCCTCAGTCCTCCTCTTAGTTCTGTATCCCAGGTCTTCACTCAGGTTCTAACACACTCTTGGAAGGACATGTTTTTCTGACAACACTTGCTCACGCCTCACAATGACACCCATTCTTGCCTTCAGGAGGTATCATTGGCTGAAATATGCCCCCTCCCCATGAAAGATATCCACATCTGTCAGGATTGGTGGCTCAGCCTGTAATCCCAGCACTTTGGGAGGCCGAGGTGAGTGGATTGCCTGAGCCCGTGGGTTCGAGACCCGCCTGGACAACTTGGCGAGACCTCGTCTCTACAATACATCAAAAACTAGTTGGGTGTGGTAGCGCACGCCTGTAATTCCGGCTACTCAGAAGGCTGAGGAGGAAGGATCGCCAGAGCCCAGAAGGTCGAGGCTGCAGTGGCCAGGAGCATGCCACTGCACTCCAGGCAACGAATTGAGACGCCAACTCAAAAAAAAACAAAACAAAGATATTCACATCCTAATCCCCAGAATTTGTGACTATCACCTTATAAGGAACCAGGAACTTTGCAGAGGTGATTAAATTAGAGTCTTGAAATGAGAATATTATCCTGTGTTATCTGAGTAGACTCTCAATACAATTACAAATATCCCTATAAGAGACAGATAAAGGGAGATTTGATACAGACAGAAGAGAAGGCAATGTGACCATGGAGACAGAGATTGGAGTGATGTGGCCACAAGCCAAGGAATGCTGACAGTCACCAGAGCTGGAAGAGGCAAGGAAGAGATGCTTCACTCGAGCCTCCAGAGGCAGTACAGTCCTCCCAACACTTTGATGTTGGACCAGTAATATTAATTTTGGACTTCTGGGCTTCAGAACTGTGAGAGAATGAATTCATGTGATTTTTAAGTTACTAAGTTTGTAGTACTTTGTTATAGCAACCACAGGAAACTACCACAAGGGGGCTGCTCCTCAACTTCAGGCAAGACCCCTCCCTAGGGGGGACTTCCCTTGGTCCTTAAGATGAATGAAGTCTACTCCCTTTGTGACAGCCCAAAGCGGGGAGACCAATGGGGCCAGCCCAGGCCTCGGTTCCCCAGGGTGAGATTTTAGGGCCCAGGAATCCTGGGAAGTCCCAGAGATGAAAGATTATTTGATCTTGCCAGGCTCAGTGGCTCAGCCTGTAATCCCGTGCTTTGGGAGGCCAAGGTGAGTAAATTGCCTGACCCTGCGGGGCCGAGACCCTCCTGGGCAACTTGGCAAAACCTCCTCTCTACAATAATTTTTTTTTTTTTTTTTGAGTTGGAGTCTCA
>NW_007247395.1:322099-332274 GCF_000164805.1 Carlito syrichta
AGCTACTTGGAAGGCTGAGGCGGAAGGATCGCTGGAGCCCAGCAGGCCGAGGTTGCAGTGACCTGGAGCGTGCCACTGCACTCCAGTCTGAGCGACAGAGTGAGACTCCAACTCAAAAAAAAAAAAAATTATTTGATCTCAAGTCACTGAAATGTCAAACGTACAGAGAACACCAAAGTGGTGAAATGGTTTGTGACAGGATTGAGGTCTCCCATCAGACTCATTGGCAAGTATGGACCATGTGAGACTTAGCCCTGGCGCTTACAAAATCTTCCTGGCAGGTGGTTCAGAAAGTGCTAACCTGAAAGTATTTTGCATAAACTTATTTATTAACTACAAAAACTCTCTCTTGGCCTTAGCTGCATCTTATTATCACCTGCGGAGCTTTTAAAACTCCCAGTAGGCAACCTGCAACCAAGATCAATTAGATCCAAATCTCTCAGGGTGGGATTCAGGTATCAGTATTTTTTCATTTATTTTTTATTTTTATTTTATGTATTTATTTATTTATTTGAGTTGGAGTCTCACTCTGTCACCCAGACTGGAGTGCAGTGGCTGCTCCCAGCCACTGCAGCCTCGACCCGCTGGGCTCCGGCGATCCTTCCGCCTCAGCCTTCCGAGTAGCCAGAATTACAGGCATGCGCTACCATACCCGACTGATTTTTTGATTTATTGTAGAGATGAGGTCTCGCCAAGTTGCCCAGGCGGGTCTCGAACCCGTGGGCTCAGGCAATCCACTCACCTCAGCCTCCCAAAGCACGGGATTACAGGCTGAGCCACCAAGCCCGGCTATTTTTTATTTTATTATTATTTTTTTTTGAGTTGGAGTCTCACTCTGTTGCCCAGACTGGAGTGCAGTGGCACGCTCCCTGTCACCACAGCCTCGACCTCCTGGACTCCAGCAATTCTTCCACCTCAGCCTTCCAAGTAGCCAAACCACAGGCACATGCTACCACACCTGGCTAATTTTTGATTTATTGTAGAGAAGTCTCACCAAGTTGCCCGGGTGGGTCTCGAAACCGCGGGCTCAAGCTATCCACTCACCTTGGCCTCCCAAAGTGCTGGAATTACAGGCTGATCCACCGAGTCCAGCCAGGTATCAGTAGTTTTAAAACTCTCCATCCAGACGGTTCCAGTGTGTAGCCAAGGTCAGAGAGTGCTGCTTAAGTCATTGCATGGCCTGTTCTGCCCCCTTGTATAGTGTAACCCTGGGAGATCAAGGTGGAGGAAGACAAGAGGCAAGATCTTTCAAGATCTCATTTCCAATCCAGTCCCTTCCTCAAGCTGAAAAGAGAGAAGATGACGCAAAAAGTATGCGAAACAAGAAGCTTCTCTGAAACCCTGCTGAAGACCCCTAGATGAGTAGCCAGGAGAACATGCATATTGAACAGGCTTACGCTCTTTAAGATATTCTGGGGGCATCTTTTAACAGGCTCACTGATCCACCTGGATCAGAAGTGGCCCTGAGGTCTAGGGACTATTTGATCTAAAATGGCCTAGATTATGCAGGGGTATCCCTGGCCTCAGTTATCCTGACAGAGAGCTGGTATAGAATGTCACCAGAGCAGTAACTGACCTCCTCCAGCAGGAAAGGATGAAGACCAACAAATTTTCCTTCCTCCACTCTGCCCAGAATTTTCTTCCTAGAATGACTGTGTTGACTATATAAAAGTTCAATTACTCACCATTTCTGTGTATGATCTATTACTTATGCTTGGTTATCATGCCCCATAGAACCAAGTGTACAAACTGTCATGTGAGTTCAATGAACTCTCTTGTGAGATTTGATTTCAACACTAAACTCTTTTAAGTGGTCTTCATAGCTATTCACTCTTCTACAATTGCCATAGGCCCAATGGTCTTCAAACATTAGAGAGGCAAGTGCTTCCTCATTCTTGGCTCTCTTGAGTAATGGATGCTGTCCTATAAGTAACTGACACTCAAGGCAGATTTCTGAGTCAGAGAAATTTATAACCTTGAGAAATACCAGTCAGAAGGAGAAAAATAAGACTTTAATCAGACCTATTTGAATAAAACATGACCAGATTTGCACCTTCCTTGTGTGTTTTTACAGCTACCTAATTCATGGTACCAATGGCACTGGTTTATCGTGGAAAGTATAACTGCAACAGAGCAGCTGGGAGCCAATATAATAAAAAGGTGGATTTGAGTTTTCTGTAACCAGCCAAAAATAACAGAGCTGAAGCAGTCCTTTGAGAGAAAGGGGGCTCAGTTGGGAATGTGTGGGAAAACGAAATGACTCTGTGCCTCTCCAATCTAACTTGGGAGAAGGGAAAGTGCCAAGAAAAAAGAGGTTCAAGACTCTCATAGGGAGCTCAGTGCGGGCCAATGGATCAACAGAGTAGCTCTGAGGTCTGTGTCCAAGAGGTAATGTCAGGACTTTGAAGATGAGAAGTAATAGTACCTGGCCTGGTTCTGTCCTGCTCCTGACTGGATTATTGGCAGGCAGGGCCACTTTAGGCCAGCGCTGGGTCCTAGGCGAGATGGATGGGAGATGGGGGGAGGGCAAGGAGCGAGGAGGGACAGCAGGCAAGGAAGCAGAGCCCAAGAACTCTCAGATTTTTTGGTTACAACTTAATGGCATTCCCCTCAGCTGAGGTAACAGGGTTTCTGCTAGAAGCAGATGAACAGCTCCTGGCATGTTTATACAGCTAGTGATTTTGTTGTCCAAGAAAGTTTCTGTTAATCAAATAGAGTGTATTTGGTTCAGAGTTAGAGCCTTTTGAAAATAAACATCTGATCTTATTTCACTAAAAATCCACTTTTGCTGCCTATGGGGAATCTATTAGAGTTTTTCTTTCTTTAAATGCCACATCATATAGATTTTCTTTGGTGATTTTTATCCCTCCAAAAGGCATTTCATTAAAAAAATTCAAACCATAGCCCCAAACTGAAATTTGTGGCCCTTTGTGTTTTTTGGTGATGGCTGGTGGAGTTCATTGAAGCTTTAGAGACATGTTACATTTGATCATCATTATTTCTTCCCATGAAATTTGAGGTTTGGGGAGCTTGTAATACCATATGCTTTTTAAAAAAAGGGGGGGTGTGCACAGTAACAATAAATCTTTCCTCATGGACATAACCAATTTTAATTGATTTTTCTGTTTTCAGGAAAGAAAAATCACTGGGCTTCGTGGCTCAACTTGTAATCCCAGCACTTTGGGAGGCCAAGGCGAGTGGACTGTCTGAGCCTGCGGGTTTGAGATCCACCCAGGCAACTTGGCAAGACCTCGTCTCTACAGTAAATCAAAAAAATTAGCCTGGCTTGGTAACACACGCCTGTAGTTCCCGCTACTTGGAAGGCTGAGGCAGAAGGATCGCCAGAGCCCAGCAGGTCAAAGCTGGAGTGGCCGTGAGTGTGCCACTGTACTCCAGCCCAGGCTATGGAGTGAAACTCCAACTGAAAACAAACAAAAACAAAAACAATATTTGGCCAGGCTCCGTGGCTCGGCCTGTAATCCCAGTATTTTGGGAGACAAGGCAAGTGGATTGCCTGAGTCTAGGGGTTCGAGACCCACCCGGGCAACTTGGCAAGACCTCGTCTCTACAATAAATCAAAAATTTATTTATTTATTATTATTTATTTATTTTTAGTTGGAGTCTTACTCTGTCGCCCAGACTGGAGTGCAGTGGCCGCTCCTGGCCACCGCAGCCTCGACCTGCAGGGCTCCAGCAATCCTTCCTCCTCAGCCTTCCAAGTAGCTGGAACCACAGGCGCGCGCTACCACGCCCAGCTCATTTTTTGTTTTATTATAGAGATGAGGTCTCGCCAAGTTGCCCAGGTGGGTCTCAAACCCGCAGGCTCAGGCAATCCACTCACCTCAGCCTCCCAAAGGCGCGGGATTACAGGCTGAGCCACCGAGTCCGGCTAAATCAAAAATTTATTATACAACTTGGTGAGACCTCATCTCTACAATAAATCAGAAACTAGCCGGGCGTGGTAGCACGCACCTGTAATTCCGGCTCCTTGGAAGGCTGAGGCAGAAGGATCACCTAAGGCCAGCAGGTCGACGCTGGAATGGCCCTGAGTGTGCCACTGCACTCCAGCCTGGGCGACAGAGTGAGACTCCAACTCAAAACAAACAAACGAACAAAAAGAAAAATCAACCAAGAGTTTCCAGAACCTAAATAAATAGAAGTTAAGTTCATACGTGCACTTTAAAAATGTTTCATTCAGCCGGGCTCAGTGGCTCAGCCTGTAATCCCGCGCCTTTGGGAGGCTGAGGTGAGTGGATTGCCTGAGCCCGCGGGTTCAAGACCCACCTGGGCAACTTGGCGAGACTTCATCTCTACAATAAATAAAAAAAATTAGCCGGGCGTGGTAGCACGCACCTGTAGTTCCAGCTACTAAGAAGGCTGAGGCGGAAGGATCGCCGGAGCCCAGCAGGTCGAGGCTGCGGTGGCCGGGAACGGGTCACTGCACTCCAGTATGGGTGAGACTCCAACTCAAAAAAAAAAAAAAAGTTTCATTCTTATTACTATAGAAATACCTATGATACATTTCAAAATAACACTGTGGGGAAGAGCACAATCTGAATATGTTTGTGTGCTTCTGTTGTTGTTGTTTTTGTTTTTTTGAGTTGGAATCTCACTCCCTCGCCCAGGTTGGAGTGCGGTGGCACATTCACGGCCACCCCAGCGTCAACCTGCTGTGTTCCAGCGATCCTTCGACTCAGCCTTCCAAGTAGCCAGAAAGTGCTACCACACCCAGTTAATGTTTGATTTATTGTAGCAACGAGGTCTCGCCAAGTTGCCCGGGGGTGGTCTCGAACCCACGGGCTCAGGCAATCCACTCTCCTCGGCCTCCCAAAGTGCTGGGACTACAGGCTGAGCCACCAAGCCCGGCCATGTTTGTGTTTTAACCATTAGCCCAAATGCTACTTGAGAAAAACATTATCATGAAGTTAATTAAGAATTAATGAAGTTCACTAATTAGTAATTAATAAAGTTCTCACAATGTGACACCTGACATTTAGTTCCATGACTTTTTTCTGGTTCTAGATTTTTTTTTAATTATAAGAAGATCACCAGTCCCATAAATGATCCCCCTGTGTCTTTTAAATAGTCATTGTTGATCTGTAGGCATTTTTTTTTCTCACCCTGTGACTCATAGCAAAGATCACTTTTTTTTATTCCTTTGATGTTTTCAGAAACATTTACATTCAATATATCCCCCAAATACCAGGAATGGCTACAGGAAGAGACACTTCTTTGGAAATGTGCTTCAGATTGTGATGTTTTAGAAAACGCTAATATACAAATCAATCCAGCTTAAGATGGAGCTTCTTTCAGCCCCATCTCCAGTCTTAGACATAAACACAGGAGCAACAAAATGCCTGGCTCAACTGAAGTGATCTGAGTTCCAATACACAACAAATTAGTTTCACACCAAGGGAAAGGTCATTTCTTTAATCCATGTCTTCTGGGAATGTACACAAATGTCATTCTTCCCAACCTACGTAATTAAACAGTTTAACTGGTGTAGCCATTCACTGTTTATTTTCCCATTGGATAATGGGGAGATGTTAGCATCAGATGACAAGGAGAGAATATAGGTATTTGCAAATGCATTGGTGATTTCTTCTCTCTCTCTCTCTCCCCCCGCACCTCCCTCCCCCCCACCCCAAGCTACTTGCTACTTTCCCTCTTTCTCAGGAAAGGCTTGGCTCAGACCACAGCACAAATATCAACCTCATAGAGAATTTTTGCCAGAGAGGATTGGCTACTCCAGCTTTATTTCCCTGATAGGCTACTGGATTTAGTTCTATGACAATCCCTATTCACACAAAGTCAGGTAGGCAGGCAGGCAGGCAGGCAGTCTCCTGCATGGGGCATTTTTGCAGTTCAGTTTGGAGGAATGGCACAGAGTAGGATGGAAGAGAAAGCACAGGATTGGAAGTTAGAGACATCAGGTTTACAGTCCTGGCTTCTGTACCATATGAGTTTGAACAAATTTCTATACCTTTCTGAAGTTCAATTTCTACATCCCAAAAATGCGGATAATAATAGTACCTAAGCCGGGCTCGGTGGCTCTGCCTGTAATCCCGTGCCTTTGGGAGGCTGAGGTGAGTGGATTGCCTGAGCCCGCGGATTCGAGACCCGCCTGGGCAATTTGGCGAGACCTCATCTCTACAATAAATCAAAAACTAGCCGGGCGTGGTAGCGCGCACCTGTAGTTCCAGCTACTTGGAAGGCTGAGGCGGAAGGATCGCCAGAGCACAGCAGGTCGAGGCTGTGGTGGCCGGGAGCGGCCACTGAACTCCAGTCTGGGCGACAGAGTGAGACTCCAACTCAAAAAAACCAAAACAAAACAAAATAATAATAGTACCTAATTCATAGGATTGTTGTGAGGATTAAACAAGATACTACACATGAAGCACGCATAGTGCAGTCCTGGAAGGAAGTAATTGCTCAATAAATGGGAACTCTGTCTCCATGTGTATATAGAGGAAGACTCTACTGGTTATGTTTAGGGGAGGGGAGGGCTGTCATTTGGATGGGCATGTGGATGGACTTCTAGAGTGTCTGATAAGGTTTTATTTCATGTCCCAGGAGGTAGTTACAAGGGTATTTGTCTTGTAGTAACTCACTGAACCATATGTCTATGTGGCTTACTGTATCTGAGGTTTTTTTTGGTTTTGTTTTCATTTTGTTTTGTTTTTGAGTTGGAATCTTACTCTGTCACCCAGGCTAGAATGCAGCGGCATGCTCACAGTCACTGCAGCCACAACCTACTAGGCTCAAGGGATCCTTCCACCTCAGCCTTCCAAGTAGCTGAAACTACAGGCATACACCACCAAGTCTGGCTAAAGTTTTTTGTTTTTTTTTTGAATTGGAGTCTCACTCTGTCGCCCAGACTGGAGTGCAGCCACCGCAGCCTCGACCTGCTGGGCTCCAGCTATCCTTCCGCCTCAGCCTTCCAAGTAGATGGAACTACAGGCGCGCACTACCACGCCCAGCTAATTTTTTGATTTATTGTAGAGATGAGGTCTCGCCAAGTTGCCCAGGCGGGTCTCAAACCCACGGGCTCAGGCAATCCACTCATCTCAGCCTCCCAAAGGCGAGGGATTATAGGCTGAGCCACCGAGTCTGGCTAAAGTTTTATTTTTTAATAAAAATATTATAATAAATTAGTTTGTTCTAGGGAGAAAGGAGGAAAGGAAGAGAGGGAGAGAGGGAGGAAGGAAGGGAGGAGCATAAGGCAAGGGGAGATGGAGAAAGAAAAAAACACAACAATGGAAAGGAGTCCCAACACACCAGTGTCATGAGGGTCAAGGGGTGTGCTATGATTTCCCAGGTAGCTGGTATCAGAATGACTCAGCCAGTTGTCAGGAAACATGGCACAAGGCTCTCTCTCTGGGAGCCAGCATTATGCAGAGACCCTTCAGCAAGCAGTGAGCTAAAGGCCAGGGCTGCAGGGAAGCAGTGACTAGAGCCCAGTATGAGAAGATTGCATCTTAAAAATTATGCTCTAGGGCCTAGCAAGGAGGTGGGCTGAGTTACCGAGCTACAGCTTCTTCAACTCCCCCAAAACAAGGAGAAGAAGCCAGCTCCCTCTCCTGATCCCTGCCTGCCCTCTAACCCAGGAACACAGATCACTTCCTGTGTTGCCAATGGAAAGGCCTCTTTTCACTTATACTATTCAACTTTGTCACTGCTGACACTTTGTCACTGTTCCTCCTCATTATTTCTGCCACTGTCTCCTCTTCATGCTCCATTTTCTCAACCAGCCCCTTTGAAAATCCCAGGGTTTGGAACTAAGGCCTCTTATCTTCTTCTCTGCCCCTTATTCCTCATCCACTCCCATGGCCTCCATTCTGGCCTCCATGCCAGGGCTTGCCAACTCTTTACCTCCAGTCCTGGTCCCTACCTTAGGCCTCACACTCTGTCTCTAATCACTTCATTTGGCCATTTCTACTTGGATGTCTATAGACCCACAGGCTGAATATGTCCTCATACTTTGTAGTCTTCATTTGATGAAACCTACCTATGGCCTCTGTCCCCACCTAAAGTGCTCCCTGCCTCACTTGGCTGCGGAACCTTTAAACATGCCAATCAGTTCTTGCTCTACATTGCCAGTACCCAATGTGAGTGAACCCTGGGCCCTCTGCCACTACACTCAGCTCAGATCTAGAGCTCTGCCACTTCCTCCCATCACCACTCCATCCCCCAGACTGTCAGACTGTCCCTACCCTCCTGAACTTCTTCTGTCTCTTATCCTGATTCAGACCTCACACTCACCTGGTAGAAGTTTAGGGCAGGTGTTGCCCCCTGGTGCTGATCTTTGGGTTTCCTTAAATGAGACTTGCCTCCCTATCACACCAGGTACCTCATTAGTCCTATCTAATCCAGGTCCTAGCACGAACTGATAGCTTGGTGTTCTTTTTTCATTTGCCCCCACCCCGTGATTAGGGACTAGACATCCATCCTATATAGAGGTGTGCTCCCTGAGGTCAGAGGCCCTGCTGAGATGGGCCACTACTACTGTCCTTGCAGGAAAGGTTATGGAAGGGGAAGCTATTTGATGTCTTGACTGCCTCTTAGAGCTATGCACCTGGCAAAGTCATAGACATAGATCCTAGTCTAGGTGTTGTAAAAAGAAGAGAGATGCCTGCTGCGGTGGGGATATCAGCGCCATAGATATCAGCCAAAAGGATGATCATTCAGGAAAAGTAATAGTGTTTGTGTGGCACTACTAAATGGAAGATTCTGCATCTATTCATGAGCAATGCCATCGCTCACCAGTAATGGGTAACAAGTAAGTCAATGAGTCCTAGGCCCAGCCCTCCCCATCTGACATATCCTGAGTTCTATAAAGAACCAGAATCTCGGCCGGGCTCAGTGACTAAGCCTGCAATCCTAGCACTTTGGGAGGCTGAGGTGAGTGGATTGCCTGAGCCCGCAGGTTCAAGACCCACCCTAGCAACTTGATGAACCCTCGTCCCTACAATAAATCAAAAATTAGCCGGGCGTGGTAGTGCATGCCTGCAGTTCTGGCTACTCGGAAGGCTGAGGCAGAAGGATCACCGGGGCCCAGCAGGGTGAGGTGGCCGGGAGCGTGCCATTGCACTCCAGTCTGGGTTACAAAGTGAGACTCCAACTCAAAAAAAAAAAAAAAGAAGCAGAATCTCAACCATGCTGCCCATTGAAAGAGGACTGGATTTTTTTAAAATGTGGTACATATGGATGATGGAATATTACACAGTCATAAAGAAGGACAAAAATTATAAACTTCACAGCAACTTGAATGAACTTAGAATCTATAATACTGAGTGATCTATCACAGAAGCAAGTAACTGAGTACCACATGTTCTCACCCATAAGCAGACCTTAAACGATTATCATAATACTATAAGAAAGGAATTGATAGGCCAGGTGCGGTGGCTCAAGCCTGTAACACCAGCACTTTGGGAGGCCAAGGCAGGAGGATTGCCTGCCCTCAGAGGTTCGAGACCAGCCTAGGCAACTTGGTGAGAACTCGTCTCTACAATAAATAAAAAAATGAGCCGGGTGTGGTAGTGTGCACCTGTAGTTCTAGCTATTTGGATGGCTGAGGTGGAAGAATCACCTGAGCCCAGCAGGTCGAGACTGTGGTGGCCGTGAGCATGCCACTATACTTCAGCCTGGGCAACAGAGTGAGACTCCGACTCAAAAAATAAAAAGAAAAGAAAAAATAAAGAGATTGGCAGAAGTGGGAAACTGCCAGGGGAACGGGAGGGCATACCTTATCAACAAGGGGAGCTGCATAATGAACATTTGAATACCTGAATTGTATCCCACGTCTTTTGTTTTTTTTGTTGTTGTTGTTATTTTTTGAGTTGCAGTATCACTCGGTCACCCAGACTGGAGTGCAGTGGCACGCTCCCGGCCACCGTAGCCTCGACCTGCTGGACTCCGGCGATCCTTTCACCTCAGCCTTCTGAGTAGCTGGAACTACAGGTGCGCACTACCACGCCCTGCTAATTTTTTGATTTATTGTACAGATGAGGTCTTGCCAAGTTGCCCAGGCGGGTCGTGAACCCGCGGGCTCAGGCAGTCCGCTCACCTCAGCCTCCCAAAGCGCAGCATTACAGGCTGAGCCACTGAGCCTGGCTCACATCTTTAAAATTTAAAATTTAGACTGAGCCGCGCTCGGTGGCTCAGCCTGTAATCCG
>NW_007247395.1:332352-332764 GCF_000164805.1 Carlito syrichta
CGTGGTAGCGCGCACCTGTAGTTCCAGCTACTTGGAAGGCTGAGGCGGAAGGATCGGCGGAGCCCAGCAGGCAAGACTGCCGTGGCCGGAAGCGGCCACTGCACTCCAGTCTGGGCCACAGAGTGAGACTCCAACTCAAAAAATAAAATAAAATAAAATTTAGGGTGGGCGCAGTGGCTCAAGCCTATAATCCCAGCACTTTGGGAAGCCGAGATGAGAGAATTGTCAAATGCCAGCCTAATCAGCCCTTTGTCAATAAAAAATTAGCTGGGCATGGTAGCGCGTGCCTGTAGTTCCAGCTACTTGGAAGGCTGAGGCAGAAGGATCGCTGGAGCCCAGCAGGTCGAGGCTGTGGTGGCCGGGAGCAGCCGCTGCACTCCAGCCTGGGGGACAGAGTGAGACTCCAACTCAA
>NW_007247395.1:332784-337394 GCF_000164805.1 Carlito syrichta
CAAAAAAAAAAAAAAAAAAAAAAGGACTCCTAATAAATAAATAAATAAATAAATAAATGTAATTTTTTAAAAAAAGAACCAGAGTCTGTTTATGAATGCCTGTGGAATGACCAAAGAACAAAACCTGTATGTGGACTCATAAGACAAAGGAATCTGATGTAAGAAACCCAGTAAATGACTCATCCCAAGGCCCCCTAGTTTATAACTGCAGTACCTACTTCATATTCTCATGTTTCTCCTAATTTCTGACTCCAGCTGCTCCAATAACTACCAGCCTAATCAGCCCTTTGTCAATCCCATGCTAAGTAGCCAGGGTTCCCACCAGGTTCTCTTAGCATCCCAGAAAAAAAGAAGCTTAAACTTTTTTTTTCCTCATTGACATCTCCCCTTACAGATCTAACAGGCACTTCAAACTTGACTTGTTGAATAGATCTATTTATTTTCACCTTCCTTACCATCTGTTCTGCCCCAGTAAATGGCACCACCACCCACTTACTAACACAATCCTATCAAGGCATCATTTTTTTTTTGGTAACAGCTTTATTGAGATATAACTCATATCTCACACAATTAAACCTTTCAAAATATGCAATTCAGTGGTTTTTGGTATGTTGACCAAGTTGTGAAATCATTAGCATTAAGTCCAGAACATTTTCATCAATCCCTGCAAAAATACTCCATACCCGTTAGTAGTCACTCCCCCACTGGCCCTTGCCTCCCATCACTTGACAACCATTAATCTGCTTTCTGTCTCTGTGGATTTGATTATTCTGGATATTTCACATTAATGGAGTCATACAACACGTGGTCTTTTTGTTTGTTTTTGGTTTTTTGGTTTTTTTTGTTTTTGAGTTGGAGTCTCACTCTGTCGCCCAGACTGGAGTACAGTGGCCACTTCCAGCCACTGCAGCCTTGACCTGCTGGGCTCCAGTGATCCTTTCACCTCAGCCTTCCAAGTAGCCAGAACTACAGGCACGCGCTACCATGCCTAGCTAATTTTTGATTTATTGTAGAGATGAGGTCTCACCAAGTTGCCCAGGTGGGTCTCGAACCCACGGGCTCAGGCAATCCACTTACCTCAGCCTCCCAAAGGCGTGGGATTACAGGCTGAGCCACCGAGCCTGGCTCATGTGGTCTTTTGTATCTCACTTCTTTCATTTAATCATAGTGTTTGTTTACTTGTTTGTTTGTTTGAGTCAGAGTCTCACTCTGTCACCCAGGCTGGAGTGCAGTGGCACTTTCATGGCCACCACAGCCTCAACCTGCTGGACTCAGGCAATCCTTCCACCTCAGCCTTCCAAGTTGCTGAAACTACAGGCACGCACCACCATGCCCAACTATTTTTTCTTGATTTATTGTAGAGATGAAGTCTCGCCACGTTGCCCAGGCTAGTCTTGAACCTGTGGGCTCAGGCAATCCTCTCACATCGGTCTCCCAAAGTGCTGAGATTATAGGTGTGAGACACTGCACCTGGCCAGTCATAGTGTTTTCAAAGTTCATCCATGCTGTAACATATATCAGTACTTCACTACTTTCCATGATCAAATAATATTCCATCGTGTGGGTATATCACATTTTATTTATCCATTCGTTAGGTGATAAGTATTTGGATTGTTTCCACTTTTGGTTATTATGAATAGTGCTGCTATGAACATGTGTTTTAAGTACCCTTGTGTATATGCCTAGGAGAATTGCAGGGTCATTGGTAATTCTTTTCTCCTTCTCCTTCTCCTTCTTCTTAATATTAGTCAACACTTTATTCCATAAAATAGAATGTGTCGCCACATTTGCTAATTCTATGTTTAACTTATTGAGGAAACACCAAACTGTTTTCTAGGTGGCTGCACCATTCTGCATTCGCACCAGCAAATGCATGAGGGTTCCAATTTCACAACATCTTCAACGTCTTGGCCAACACTTATTATTTTCCATTTTAAAAATTATATCCATCCTAGTGGGTATGAAGTAGTACCTCACTGTGGTTTTGATTTGTATTTCCCTAGTGACTAATGATGTTGAGCATTTTTGCACATGCTTGTTGGCCATTCGTATCTCTACTTTAGAGGAGCGCTGTTTCTTCACAGAACTCCTGCCTTATTTTTTGGTTTTTCTTCTACCACTCTCTTGCCCTCTCACCCCTAATCTTACGTCCCTTCTTCTTAGTCTCCTGCATGGGCTCCTTCTGCTCTGCCCATCTCTCAGATTTTATCTCCATTAGGGTTCTGTCCTGTTTCTTTGTCCTCACTCCGCATACTGTCTTTGGATGATCTCATCTGCCCCATGGCTTCACCTCTGTCTCCAAGTTGGCAACTTCAGATCATGATCTCTAGATCACTTTCCTGGGCTCCAGGCCCATATACACAGTTGCCTCCCAGATGGCTCCACTTGGGTGTCTCACAGCACCTCACACCCTCAACATGCCCAGACAACACTTGCCCTACTCCCACAAGTCCAGACCCACTCCTCTCCTACTCAGTCACACAGGCCCAAAATTCTGGCATCTTCTGTGGCTTCTCATTCCATATTTCTTTTTTTTTAATTTAATTTTAATTTTATTTTTTTGAGTTGGAGTGTCACCCAGACTGGAGTGCAGTGGCCACTACAATCTGGCCCGGCCACCGCAGCCTCGACCTGCTGGGATCCGGCAATCCTTCCGCCTCAGCCTTCCAAGTAGCTGGAACTACAGGTGCGCGCTACCATGCCCGGCTAATTTTTTTGATTTATTGTAGAGATGAGGTCTCGCCTGCCCAGGCGGGTATCGAACTCGCGGCTCAGGCAATTCACTCACCTCAGTCACCCAAAGTGCTGGGATTACAGGCTGAGCTACCGAGCCTGGCTCATTCCATATTTCTAATCAGTCACAGCAACCTAGAGATTATGCTTTGGATATTTTCAGTTAGACCACAGGCCCAACAAAGACTTCAAACAATAAATTATTTTCTGGCCTAGAATTCTAGGTATTAAAACACTCAAAGCATCAGGACTCAGTGGCTCAGCCTGTAATCCCAGCGCTGCGGTGGCCAGGAGCGTGCCACTGCACTCCAGTCTGGGTGACGGAGTGAGACTCCAACTCAAAAATAAAAAAAAAAAACACTCAAAGCATGCTCATGTAGTTTTGTTTTGTTTAGTTTTGTTTTGATTTGGAGTATCACTCTATTGCACAGGCTGGAGTGCAGTGGCATGCTCACAGTCACCGTAGCCTTGACCTGCTGGGCTCAGGCGATCATTCCGCTTCAGCCTTCCAAGTAGCTGGAACTGCAGACAAGCACCACCACACCCAGCTAATCTTTTGATTTACTGTAGAGATGAGGTCTCACCATGTTGCCCAGGCTAGTCTCGAACCTATAAGTTTAGGCAGTCCTCTTGCCTCCACCTCCCAGAGTGCTGGGATTACAGGCATGAGCCACTCACTGCAACCAGACATAAAGTATTTTCTTTTCTTTTTTTTTTTTTTTGAGTTGGAGTCTCACTCTGTCACCCAGACTGGAGTGCAGTGGCCGCTCCCGGCCACCGCAGCCTCGACCTGCTGGGCTCCGGCGATTCTTCCGCCTCAGCCTTCCGAGTAGCCAGAATTACAGGCATGCGCTACCACGCCCGGCTGATTTTTTGATTTATTGTAGAGATGAGGTCTCGCTGCCCAGGCGGGTCTCGAACCCGCGGGCTCAGGCAATCCACTCACCTCAGCCTCCCAAAGGCGCGGGATTACAGGCTGAGCCACAGAGCCCAGTTACATAAAGTATTTTCAATGTGCCTAAGTATTTGACCTCCTAGGTCAGATATGGGAGGTAGGGACCTTTCTGAGTTCACGTTCACTTTTCTCCTTGCCTGCTATCTCCTTCCTGGCCCATGTCCTCATTATCTCTCACCTGGATTACTATAAGACTCTCCTAGTTGGTCTCTCTGCTTCCAGTCTCCCTTAGTCCTGAAATCTATTCACTATACTGACAATAGAGTAACCCTTCAGAAGCACAGCTCTGATTCTATTGTACCCATGTTGAAAGCTTGTCAATGCTTTTCCTTTCACTACATACCTACAGGCTAAAATCTGAATTCACGGGCAAGCATTGTAGTGTCTTGGTAATCTGGCCCATACCCGCTCTTCCAGACTCTTTTCTTGTGCTTCCAGCTGCACTAAACTACCTGCCATGTTGAAAACATACTTAATTGGGTTACCCTCTGACAATTCTCTTGTTCTATCTCTCCAGGATGAGCCACCCTTCCCATGTTCCCTTCCTGCCCCACTTCCCCAACAACTGATGAACTTTTCTTCTCCAAGATCCAGTGTTCATATAATTTCCTCTCTGAGCCTTTAATGAATTTTCCTGGAGAGAGGTGGTCACTCAGTTCCACTTAGTTTAGCTATCACGTACTCTGTTTTTGCTATATGCCATGTAGTATAAGGCACAATAATACAATAATGATAAGTGTTTTTTTGTCCTCACTCCACACACATTTCAGGTCCTGCCCTAAAGGAGCTCTCAGTTCAGTGGAAGAGGCCACATTAAGAAAAAAAAATGAGCCGGGTTCGGTGGCTCAGCCTGTAATCCTGTGCTTTGGGAGGCTGAGGTGAGTGGATTGCCTGAGCCCACGCGTTCGAGACCCACCTGGGC
>NW_007247395.1:337742-350218 GCF_000164805.1 Carlito syrichta
AAAAAAAAAAAAAAAAAGAAAAAGAAAAAAAAAATGGGTTGGGATCAGTGGCTCAACCTGTAATCCCACGCTTTGGGAGGCCGAGGTGGGTGAATGGCCTGAGCCCACGGGTTCGAGACCCGCCTGGGCCACTTGGCGAGACCTCATCTCTACAATAAATCAAAAAATTAGTTGGGTGTGGTAGCGCGCACCTGCAGTTCCGGCTACTTGGAAGGCTGAGGCGGAAGGATTGCTGGTGCCCAGCAGGTCGAGGCTGCGGTGGCCGGGAGCGGCCACTGCACTCCAGTCTGGGTGACAGAGTGAGACTCCAACTCAAAAAAAAAAAAAAAGAAAAAAAAATGGGATACTGCCAAGTGACAGGGAGCACACCTCATCAGCAAGGGTACCTGCATAATAAACATTTGCATACCTAACCCTGAATTGTGCCCCACATCTTTAAAATTAAAAGAAAAGAATGACAAGACAGTGTGCTAAGTGCTATAATGGCCGTTTAAACAAACGGCAATGGAAACATATAGGAAGGGGTCAATAAACCTAGCCAGAGAGTTTGTTATCTGCATCTCAAAAGAAGATGTAATAGGGAATAGATGAGGCAAGGGGAGAAGAGGTTTAGAAGGAAAATCCCATGTTCAGTTTGGGGCATGTTTGGTTTGAGGGACCTGTTGAGCATCCAAAATAAGATATTGAATAGGCAGTTGGTAACACTAGGGTCTGGAGCTGAGGAAAGTGTTGTGAGCTGAAGGTGTAGATATAAGCATGTAGGTAGGAGTGGAAGCCTCAGGAGTAGGGGAGGGAAGGCTGGGGAAGGAGGATGACCACAGAGATGGCCCTCAGGCTGCTGCAGCCTTATCTTTCACCTGCTTTTCATGCAGCTCAGCAACTAGGTTGAGCACAACTCAAGGGCAGAGACTGATGCTTGTTTGTGTCAGCATTTCTCCATCTCCCCAGCATCTTATTTATTGCCTGGTATAGTGTAGGTGCTCAATACTCATTTGTTGAATATTTGAAAATATGTGCCTATAGTCCAAGCTACTTGGGAGACTGAGGTGGCAGACCAGGAATTTGAAACCATCCTGGACAATACAGTGAAACTCTCATCTCTTAAAAAAAGAAAAGAACAGGAACTCAGAAGGCTGAGGCGGACGGATCGCCGGAGCCCAGCAGGTCGAGGCTGCGGTGGCCGGGAGCAGCCACTGCACTCCAGTCTGGGTGACAGAGTGAGACTCCAACTCAAAAAAAAAAAAAAGAAAAGAAAAGAAAAATAGTCGTTGAAATGAACTGAGCTGTGGAGGGGGCATGTCAGCTGACTACAGCTCTGGGAAAGGAGGGTCAAGGAATAATAAGATTATAGCATTATTTGTTTTAAATTATGCTATTAATTGTCTCAGAATCTTTTGGATGGGACACAGAATAGGTTTGCGGGGGAAGACTCAGTAGAGAGAATAGGAATCAAGAAACAGAAAGCTTTGCAAGCCAGGCTCGGTGGCTCAGCCTGAAATCCCGCACTTTGGGAGGCTGAGGTGAATGGATTGCCTGAGCTCGCAGGTTAGAGATCCGCCTGAGCAACTTGAGACCTCATCTCTACAATAAATCAAAACAATCAACCGGGATTGGAAGGCTGAGGCAGAAGGATCGCCGGAGCCCAGCAGGTCGAGGCTGCGGTGGCCGGGAGCAGCCACTGCACTCCAGTCTGGGCGACTGAGTGAGACTCCAACTCAAAAAAAAAAAAAGAAAGGAAAAGAAAAAACAAAAAGCTTTGCAAACAACTAAGATCAGCAGTTTATCTGCCACCAAGCTCACCACGCTGGAATCAGTTCTGGTGGCAGAACTGATCAGGGCTAGAGTAGGATACGTTTGTGGTAAAGTGTAACAAAATAGGGCTCAATAAATTGTTTCCTTCACTCCTAGCATTTGTGTACTGAAGTCAAGAAGGCAAGTGGCAGGGAGTGAGACCCAGAGGAGCCAGGCTCCCAATGCTTCTGTGGTTCACATTTGGTGATCCGGTCAGGAGACAGACCAAGGAGAAAGACCGAGAAAATGTACCTGACTTTGTCCCACAGTCTCCCATCGTATGTCCCATCCACTAGACCACTGCTTTCACAAATGCAGGCTCTGGGAAACAGAAGGGTACACTGTCAGCCAGGTAAGAACTAATGAGGACCAAACGTCTTCTCACTGGATTTGACCTACCCAGGAGCCCAGGGGACAGTTTTTTTGTTTGTTTCAGTTAACATTTTGCTGTATTTACTTTATATCACATTTTATCCATTTACCTACCCATCCTTCAATCAAGCCATCAATCCATCTTATTTTGTGGATCCATTTCAAAGTAAGCAAGCTATAGACATGAGAACACTCTGCCCCTAAATATTTCAGCATCCATATCATTCACTAGAGTGCAATATTTGTCTGTTGTTCTTTCTTTGAGGCAAAATTTACACCCTAGAAATGCACAAATCGTAAACGTGCCACTTGATGAGTTTAACATTTGATGAGTATACATATTAGTATAGTACAAACTCATACCATGGTGGAAAACTTGAGTTACTTCTGCCCCTCATGGCAGAATCATCTGCTGGTTGTATTTTTATTTTTTTTATTTATTTTCTTTTTTTTTTTTTAGTTGGAGTCTCACTCGGTCACCCAGACTGGAGTGCAGTGGCCGCTCCCGGTCACCGCAGCCTCAACCTGCTGGGCTCCGGCGATCCTTCCGCCTCAGCCTTCCAAGTAGCTGGAATTACAGGCGCGCGCTACCACGCCCGGCTGATTTTTTGATTTATTGTAGAGATGAGGTCTCGCTGCCCAGGCGGGTCTCGAACCCACGGGCTCAGGCAATCCACTCACCTCAGCCTCCCAAAGGCGTGGGATTACAGGCTGAACCACCGAGCCCAGCTTGACTGTATTTTTAGATCACCTGACTGAGGCGCTGATACTTTTCTAGTGGATGTTAAGGTGCCATTTGTAGATGTAGCAGATACTAGAGTAGAAAGAGCTAGTGAATGTTAATTGAGCACAAGATAATTCAAAATGTTAAAGAATACACAGGTGTCTTTGAGGTAGAAAGAATGAGTGCACAGCTGCCAGAAGCCTCAGAGAGTAATGCAAATTTTAGAGACTGGGGAACAAGAACAGAGAAAATAGTCTGGGGGTAAGCAGGTTGAAATTCAAGTGTATGGAGTCAAGCTTCATTCATTCCAACTCCACTTAATCTAGAATTGCAATGATTTCAACCAACTGGGTGAGAGTTGACTTTGGTTCTCTCCATGGGAAAAGCGGGAATGGACTAGGAAGACCAAGCATGTGGAGGATCCCCAGAAAGCAGGTCCCCAGCCTGGGGACACCAAGGATTTTGTGACATCCTTGCTACCCACTATCCCACTGCTGGTTAGTCCAGGATATGCTCACTGCTCAAAGCACTTCAGTAATGCTCTCACTGGTGAAGATTTTTTTAAAAATAACTAGGCTGGGGGCAGTGGCTCACGCCTGTAATCCCAACACTTCGGGAGATGGAAGCGAGAGGATTGCCTGAGCTCAGGAGTTCAAGACCAGCCTGAGCAACATGATGAGACCTCATCTCTTTAAAAAAAAAAGCTGAAATTTGGACTTTCCATCCCCTTCCCTCCCAATCTCGGAGATTCAGGGAGGTCTGATGCTTGAAGTGATACACAAGAGGGGTTCTGTTTTGGAAAAAAAACTGAAGGCTGAAATGTGTCCAAGGTCAGCGCTTTATATAGCAAGCAAGGCACTCCCTTCTCTCTTCATAGACTCGTCAAGTCCCAAGCTACACATAAGATGCCCCCACCCAGACTATTTTTAGCAATGCCCTGCTCACAGCCAGAGCTAAACCAAGTGGGTCAAATGTCACAGCCCAGGGCAGAGAACCTCTCCTCCATAGTGGCCACTGACCCACAATTATCAAAAGTATGTTCTATTGGCAGTGACCACTTCTTTTTTTTTGAGTTGGAGTCTCACTCTGTCGCCCAGACTGGAGTGCAGTGGCCGCTCCCGGCCACCACAGCCTCGACTTGCTGGGCTCTGGCAATCCTTCCCCCTCAGCCTTCCAAGTAGCCGGAATTACAGGCATGCACTACCATGCCCGGCTGATTTTTTGATTTATTGTAGAGATGAGGTCTCGCTGCCCAGGCGGGTCTCGAACCCGCGGGCTCAGGCAATCCACTCACCTCAGCCTCCCAAAGGCGCGGGATTACAGGCTGAGCCACCGAGCCCGGCTCAGTGACCACTTCTTAATGAAAGGAAGGGTGTCAGGGCCCGGTTACTACCTCTAAACACCACACTCTAGATAATTAAGAAAATGGACCATGACAGTTGATTGAACAATGCATTCTATTTTACAGATATGCTTCATTCATTCTGGTGACTATTTAAGAGAGAGGAAGGATATGTAAGGCAGTGGCAATGGGAGTACAGAAAGGAAGAGAGTTGAAAGAGGAACTTAAGATAGAAGGCAATTGAAAAAGATAAAAGGAAAGCTGGGTGTGGTGGTGCACCCCTGTAGTCCCAGCTACTCAGAAGACTGAGACAAGAGGATCAATTGAGCCCAGGAGTTGAAGGTTGCAGTGAGCTATGATTGTACCACTGCACTCCAGGCTGGGTGACAGAGGGTGACTCTATCTCTAGGGAAAAAAAAAAAAAAAAGAATGAGCCGGGCATGGTAGCGTGCACCTGTAGTTCCGGCTACTTGGAAGGCTGAGGTGGAAGGATCGCCAGAGTCCAGCAAGTCGAGGCTGCGGTGGCCGGAAGCGGCCACTGCACTCCAGTCTGGGAAATAGAGTGAGACTCCAATTCAAAAAAAATAAAATAAAATAAAAGACAAAGAAAAAATAAATAGAAGGGGAAGAGACATGGGTTAGGCAGCTGGAGAACACTGAGAGAAAGAAAGAAATCAAAATGGAAGATAAAAAGGTAAATGGGTGTAGAAGACAAAAAGAAGAGAGAAAGACATAAACAGGGAAAGGGAGAGAAGATGAAACAGAAAATCAGAGTAGCAGCCAGGCCAACACCCTAGTTTAATTGAGGGGAAAACTGAGGCCCAGAGAGGAAAAGTGGTTTGGCCAAAGTTTTGCTGCTGGTTAATGCTTAAGCTGAGACTAAAACTCAGGTCTCCAGACTCCCAGACCAGGAGTACGTCCATCATAGTATGTGCAGTCTACATTCCAGACTTTCTGGAAAGTTGTGACATCATTTATTGAGTCCTGAAGTTGCATGATACATCCGAATTTAGGGAGGAAAGCAAAAAGCCCCACACCCTACCAGACCAAGACCAGGCAAGTGAGAGAGACAGTGTAATTGCAACTGGAAGCATCAGGGGGACTTGCCAGAGTCTCAAGGCTTATCCAGAAAAATGGGCACAGCCCCTGAAGTTACTTGAGAATTTGCTTAGCTGGAAGGAGGAACCTAAACCACGGGCTGGATATCTGTTCCTCCAGAGAGCAGATTACACATCTACTCCCAGCTCCTAACCTAGAGGAAGAAATTAGAAAACATCAGAGGGTCCTGGGAAATTAGAAACAAGATGGGTGAGGTCTTGCCCAGGGGTGAGGTTGACCCCTGGCTCACTCTAGGTTGAGGTCTCCACTCTCAACTCTGGACTAAGGGAGAGATCCAGGCCAACTTCAGGTTTGTCTTTGTCATGGCCCCTCAAGCCTGATTGCTCCAGAAAGTACTTTGTGTTTGCCCCAAATTACTTGGCAATTCACTAGAAAGCCCAGCTTTACCTGTCTCCCTCCTGCAGATTCACAGACTTTTGACTGAACTTTGCCAGGGCTGGATATAATTAGGCACCAAACCAGAGGTTCTTGAAGCTTGCCATATGCCTACATATATACCCATATGCATGTGTCAAAAATGCTTTTGATCCACAAATTCGATATAGAAAAGCTGCTTATAATGAAGTTTCTTTAAAAGCCCTCTTCTAAGAAGCATTTATCTTCTTCAGGGATGAATCTGGATTTAATTCCCACTCAGCCTCATCAAACCATATACTCAAGTTTCCACAGTCGCCTATTGTTCTGGTCTAAAAACCCTATGCGTCTACCTTTAGTTCAATCTCAACACCTGGCTTAAAGTGGGATTGTCTGGGGAGGCCACTGTGAATGTGTTTTCAAAGGTCCCCTGACAAAAAGGAAGTGCTATGAAAAAGTACTGAAATGTTTAGGTGGCAGAAATATCTGAGCACAAGTCTAATATCGTGCCTAGCTCATAATACATGCTCAGTAAGTACTTGATGAGTGAGCTCTAAGGGTTTTTTATGTGAATTAACCTACCATCCTTTTGCCAAAGCTGAGAGAGAGGAAATGACTTGTCCAGCATCATACAGCTGGTTAGTGACAGAGCCTCTACTACATCATGGGTTGTTCATACAAATGAAGAGGTGGAAAAAACAGGATCCTTCTAGAGTCATAGTCTCTTGGAATTGTCAAAGTGATCTCCTTGGACCTGGCACCCAATGATAAGGTGAAACAGACCTATTCATGACTGCCACCCACTGGTTTTAGTTCTGCTCTCTGGCATAACACAGAAGAAACCAAATCCAAACACAAAGCCAAAGCCAAATCCTTTATCCTTTATCCTTGATAAAGATTTGATGACAGTCAACATAGCCTCTCCAAGTAAATTGCTATTTCCTTCAACAGTTCTCATGTGACACAATTTCCTCTCGCCATTGTCATCACTTTTCTCTGGATTCATCAATGTTCTTCTGACAAATGCCCAGAGTTGGGTACCAACCTCTGGAGGGGATGGTCTGTGCCACTGCAGAGGCATGATGGACTCCTTTTCCTTCCTCTGAATGTTACTAGACTGTGTTGGGTGTTTTAGCAGTCACATGATGAGGTGTCACTATGTTGCCTAGGTTGGTCTCAAACTACTTCTGGGCTCAAGCAAATCCTCCCACCTTGGCCACTCAAAGGGATTACAGGTATGAGCCACTGTGCCCAGTCCCAAGGTCTTTTTTTTTTTTTTTGAGTTGGAGTCTCACTCTGTGGCCCAGACTGAAGTGCAGTGGCTGCTCCCGGCCACGGCAGCCTCGACCTGCTGGGCTCTGGCGATCCTTCCGCCTCAGCCTTCCAAGTAGCTGGAACTACAGGCACACGCTACCACACCCGGCTAATTTTTTGATTTATTGTAGAGATGAAGTCTCGCCAAGTTGCCCGGGCAGGTCTCGAACCCGCGGGCTCAGGCAATCCACTCACCTCAGCCTCCCAAGCCGCAGGATTACAGGCTGAGCCACCGAGCCCAGCCCAAGGTCTTTTTTATATGAATTCTTGTCAAACTGTGTCTCCCTCATCTGGTCTTTGCATAACCAAATATTTGTAAACTATTAAGACAATTTTGTGTGTCCCACTTTTTTTTTTTCTTTTGAGTTGGAGTCTCACTCTGTCATCCAGACTGGAGTGCAGTGGCCGCTCCCAGCCAACCACAGCCTCGACCTGCTGGGTTCCGGCGATCCTTCCGCCTCAGCCTTCCAAGTAACTGGAACTACAGGCACACACTACCACGCCCCGCCCGGCTAATATTTTTGTTTTATTGTAGAGATGAGGTCTCGCCAAGTTGCCCAGGAGGGTCTCGAACCCACGGGCTCAGGCAATCCACTCACCTCAGCCTCCAAAAGCACGGGATTACAGGCTGAGCCACCGAGCCCGCCTGTGTCCCACTTTTAATGTCCTGGTCACTAAAGTAAAATGCCTTCAAACTTTTCTAAGCTGGAAAGCCTAGTTCTAGATGTTGAACCTTGAGTTCAGAGTTCTTCCCCATTAGCTTTTTTCTACCTGATGAATTTTTATCTACACAAAAACTGAAATAGGAATAATTTCTCCAAACTGCTGGTGTTTAATGGCTTCAAAGGTAGCATGTACGTGTTGGAGCATGTGAGTGATGGGACATTTGTGTGCCAGGCATTATGAAGTGCTTTATATACATTAGCTCATTCCTTCCAATAGAGGTAGTATTGTTATTCGTAGTTTATGGACAAGGAAACTGAGGCTCATGAGAGTCCACTGTTATTAAGGGGCAGAATCAGGATTTGAACTTAGTTCTGACAAACTCCAAAGGCCATGTTCTTTCCTTCGCGCTAGTGGTTCTTAACCTTGACTACACATTAGAGTCACCTGGGGAGCTTTAAAGCATCCCAACGCCCAGGCCCCATCCCAGGCCAATTAAAGCAGAGTCCCTGGAGGTAAGGTCTGGGTATGAGTAGGTTTTAAAAGCTCCCCAGGTGATTCTAATATACTGCAGTAAAACCACTACTTTATACCATGCTATTTCCTAGGTACATTAGTCTGGCATAGATGTGAATGCAACTATTAGGCTCTCTATATTTTTAGCACTGGCTGCTTCAAAAAGCAAGACTCCAGTTATTTAAGGCACTAACATCAAACAAATGTTGATGGAGAGACCTCAACCTGCTGCTCCCTGTTCTGATGGGGGAGGTGAGAGCAGCCACTCCATTCTAACTTCTATTTCTTGAAACATCCACAGTTCATTTCCCTGAATCCCATGCTTTCCCCCTGACTACTTTGGGTTCCAAAAGACAGGCCTGGCCTAACTACTGGGTGAACAGACTACAGGTGGGCCCTAGAGATTCTTAGCTGAGTTCCTTTGATTCATTATGACGAAAGTCTTAGGATTTCTCCCTTCTGAGCAAGCTGTGCAAGATGGTGTCTGAGAGGTTTGCCTGGAGAACTGAGACTCTGTTACAGGTTCCTTCCTGTGTTCCTCTGGCTGATCCTTATATGGAAGAGCTCCTTATAAAATGTTTTAAAAATTAGGAACGGACATGATGCAACTGAGAAAATAATTTGTATATTAGCGGGAGGTGCAAATCCCTGAAGAGCCCATTGAAAAAAATAAGAAACTTCGAGTCAATGGGAAGTTGTAAAACCTAGCACTGTGAGAACAAAGGGCCCCAGCCATATGGAATAGCTTATCAGAGGGAGGGCAACAGAGCCCACGTGAGAACAGCTCAGGATCCAGAGAGACACCTAGATTCTGTGCAAGGAGAAGTCAGGAAGTGTTGGGGATGGTGAAAGAGCTGAAAGATGTGATTAAAGTAAATCCCCCAAAGATGGGAAAGTTAGACTAAATGGCTTCTTCCTGTTCTTAATATGCTTACTATTTTTCCCGGAGGTAGACAGGGGGCACTCTGGGTAATTTGCTTATTGCCCATGGCTCCCTGTCCTTCCTCCAAGGCTGGGGTAGTCTTTTGTCTGCAAATCCTGTATGTGTGCTTCTCCTCATACAAGCAGTAAGGGCTGTGTGAATAAAATGTACGTCTTTTAGAAACCATAATAGGATTTCAGAATCAAAAAGAGCCTCTCCTCATGGCTTTCTCAGAGCTTCAGCGGTCATAACCACTAAGCAGAAAGGGCTTCACTGGAGCTGTTTCCATGCACAGATCAAGTGCTGAGGAGAATGAAAGCAGTTAGATACCTAATCCAGGCTAAATGCACATAGTCCCTTAGAAGACTATAGAATATGGAAGAAAAATGGGACCAAGTGGCACTCGCTCTCTCTCTCTGTGTGTATATCTCTCTGTGTGTCTCTCTGTGTGTCTCTGTCTCTCTGTCTCTCTCTCTCTCTCTCTCTCTCTCTCTCTCTCTCTCTCGTCTCTCAGACTTGAAGGAACAGGTAATCAAATACACACCTTCATTTCTCCTCACTTTGCGTGGGCGACATCACCTAAGAGAGTCTTAGAAGATAAACATAATGTGTCAACACACTCAAAATGTTTCCCTCACATGGAACTCATCTCATGCTTCTTTTCTAGCACTGGAGCCATGTGACATTTCCATAGGAAGAAAATCTCAAATAGCAAGTAATAAACAGAGCCACGGCGCCTGATGCAGCTTTGCCCTGTGCCAGCCCTCAGCCCTGCTCCCTCTAGAGGGAGCCGACTCTTTCCATCCTAGCACAGCCAAGCCAGGATACAGGGCCAGATAATCAATGGCAGGTGTCACGCCCCTGCCATAATAAACCTGAAGGAAACAAAGAAGAGCATAGAGAAAACTCAGGGTTCGATTGCTCAAGGAGCACTCTTGGCTGGCATGTTACAAGGAAGCCCTGTGCGTGGGACTAGATCGTTAAATCCCAAGTGCCCTTGGATCGGCGAAGAAGGTGAGAGGCAGAACGGAAGGGGCCCCAGGAACTGCTAGATCAGAGAGGCTCCAGCCAGGAGTGACTGGGCTGAAGCAACTGTTATGTTTATTCAGCTTACAGCATTCATTTTTCCTAAGTGATTTAAATGAGTTAAAGAAAAAAAATCACTACTGGATTGAGTCCATCACTAAATATTTGGGACACACGCTGAAAGGTTAGAAGCAAACTCCTGCAAAGACATGATTGCTGGAATGAGGGAGTTGGCTACCAGAGGAGGCCTGGGACAAAGGCCAACAATGACCCGAGAGAGAATCAAGAGCAGCGAAATGATCCATGAAGTTTCTTGGCATTTTCAAGCACTCCTGGAAAGAGAGAAGCTCATCAACTTCACTGAAGAATTTCCAAACAAATAGCTCAACTGTCTCCGTGTTTCCCAGCCTGAGAACTGGGCTGGAAAATTCGAAAACAAGTTGTGAAATGAATATTTCAAGTCTGCAGTCTGGGGTTTTATACTGTGGTTTGGGGTGCTTCAGACACAGTCTGAGCTAGTCTTCAAGGTTACATGTGTGCCAGGCATTATCTGAGTATGGTTTTTCTCAGCCCTACCTGAATCTACATTCTCTCTCAGCCTACACTGTTGTATAGGAATAGATTTAAGTCTATTATCTCCTTTGCCTCAAAACTAGAACAAAACAAAAAACCTATTGGAAATATTCAAATTAGTGATTGGCTGATTTTAAGTATCGAGTGCAAATTTTCTCTTTTGGAGACCTTGGGCCACTCCTTCACTTCATTATAGGAAACCTAGTGCCCAGGTAGAGCCTTAGACTGAGAGGCCAGCAGGAGAAAGAGGTGAGAACAGCTGTGGGACTTCTCCAGTAATCAGGGACCCAGGCACTGATCCAAGATGCAGTTCTGGGAGCCAAGGCTGAGTTGATCACAAGGAATGGGTTGAGGCTGATGCAAAAAGGAGGAGGGGGAATAGCGGGTCCAGGAATGAGGACAGTTTTGGATTTCCACTGTAAGTCAGAGTAAAGACCAGAAGGTATATAAGAAGCAAAGTTGAGCCAGCTCAGTGGCTCAGCCTGTAATCCCGCGCTTTGGGAGGCTGAGGTGAGTGAATTGCCTGAGCCCGTGGGTTCGAGATCCGCCAGGGTAACTTGGCGAGACCTCATCTCCACAATAAATCAAAAATTAGCCGGGCGTGGTAGCACATGCCTGTAGTTCCAGCTACTTGGAAGGCTGAGGTGGAAGGATTGCCAGAGCCCAGCAGGTCAAGGCTGCGGTGGCCGGGAGCGGCCACTGCACTCCAGTTTAGGCGACGGAGTGAGACTACAACTCCAAAAAAAAAAAAAAAAAGGAAGAAGAAGCAAAGCTGGAGAGACTGCAGACAGACTGGTGCCTGGAGGCAAAGCTCTGATTCCAGGTCCCTGATGCATCTCCAAGGATAAGAGTGCTGTGAAGGAAATACTCTGGTTAGGATGGTAACACAAGCAACATATGTTATTATCCATCATATATACTCAAGTATATACTCCCACTGCCCCAGAAGCAGATAACAGTTTATTATTATTATTATTATTATTATTATTATTATTTTGAGTCAGAGTCTCACTCTATTGCCTAGGCTGGAGTGCAGTGTCATGATTGCAGCTACCATAGGCTTGACCTGCTGGGCTCAGTCAATCCTTCTGTCTCAGCCTTCCAGATAGCTGGGACTACAAGCGCGTGCCACCACGCCCAGCTAATTTTTTAAATTTATTGTAGAGACAAGGTGTCGCCATGTTGTGCAGGCTGGTCTTGAACTTCTGGGCTCAGATAATCCTCTCACCTCAACCTCCCAAAGTGCTGGGATTACAGGCATGAGCCACAGTGGCCAGTAAAATCACAGTGGCTAACCTTTCAACATTTTGGGAGGTCGAGGTGGGAGGACTGCTTGAGTCCAGGTGTTGGAGACCAGCCTGGGCAACATAATGAGACCCCTGTCTCTACAAAAATCAGCCAGGAATTTTAAAAATGTGGTATATATACACAATGGAGTATTATGCAGCCATAAAGAAGGGTAAACATATGAACTTCACAGCAATTTGGATGAATTTAGAGTCTATTATACTTAGTAATCTATCATAGAAACAAAGAACAGAGTGCCATATGTTCTCACTCATAAGCAGACCTCGAACAATTATCATAATACTATAAAAAAAAGGCATTGGCAGTAGTGGGAAACTGCCAGGGAGGGTGAGTGGAATTGGCAGTTGAAGGAAACTGCCTGGAATGGGGGACATACCTCATCAACAAGGGTACCTGCATAATGAACATTTGTATACCTAACCCTAAATTGTACCCCATCTTTTTTTTTTTTT
>NW_007247395.1:350238-361885 GCF_000164805.1 Carlito syrichta
TAATTTTTGATTTATTGTAGAGATGAGGTCTCGCCAAGTTTCCCAGGTGGGTCTCAAACCTGCAGGCTCAGGCAATCCTCTCACCTCGGCCTCCCAAAGTGCTGGGATTACAGGCTGAGCCACCGAGCCCGGCTGTACCCCACATCTTTAAAATAAAAAATTTTTAAATGGCCAGGATCAGTGTAATCCCAGCACTAGGGGAGGCCAAGGCAAGTGGATTGCCTGAGCCCACTGGTTCGAAACCAGCCCAGGCAACTTGGCAAGACCTTATCTCTAAATTAAAATAAAATAAAAAATTAGCCGGGCATGGTAGTGTGTGCCTGTTATTTCTGACTACTTGGAAGACTGAGGCGGAAGGATCACCAGAGTCCAGCAGGTCGACACTGGGGTGGCCATGAGTGTGCCACTGCATTCCAGCCTGGGTAACAGAGTGAAACTACAACTCAAAAAAAATTTTTTTAAGTTAAAAAAAGAAATTAACCAGGAGTGGTGGCATGCACCTGTAGTCCTAGCTACTCAGGAGGCTGAGATAAGAGAATCGCTTGAGTCCAGGAGATCATTACTACAGTGAGTCATGATTGTGCCACTGTACTTCAGCCTGGGTGACAGAATAAGACTCTGTCTCTAAAAAAATAATTTTGAAAATGTGAAGAAAGAAGTGCAACCCCAAAAGCGTCTAAACAAGACCAGGAATGGAGGGGCAGGTACACAGGCCTACTCACTATTATTCCCTAGAACAAACCAGAGCATTACTCTGGGGCTATTTTTATCACAAGAGTCTCATGTGCACCTTTAATCCTGAAGGAGCAAGATGAAACGCCCTTCACTCTGTGTTCCAAATCCGTGCTTAAAATTTACTTTAAATGTTTTATGAAAAGGGATACAAAGTCTTACTTAGTGTACTTTCTAAGGATTTCTTCCACTGAAGCAATTTGTAAATGTTGCAGGGTGTTAGAAAAATAAGCTTTAGCGAAGAAAATAAATTGTGTTTTTAAATCCCAAGGAGCACGGAGCTAGCAGGTATCATTGGAAATAACTGATGGGAATGAAAAGTTGCTCACTTCTTCCAGTCGAATGATGAGTTTGTTACTTTGGATTGTGAAACCTTTAGCTACAGGGCTTTGGGTTTCCTCTCCAACCTTCTAGGGAAGGGATCCCCAAACCCCGGGTCGCAGACCAGTACCAGTCCATGGCCTGTTAGGAATCTGGCCACATAGCAGGAGGTGAGCAACTAACGAGCAGAGCTCCATCTTCTGTCAGATCAGCGGCAGCATTAGATTCTTATAGGAGCCAGAACCCTATTGCAAACTGTGCATGCAAGGGATAAAGGTTGGGTGCTCCTCATGAGAATCTAATGCCCGATGATTCCCCTCCGCCACTCCACCATCCGTGGGAAAATTGTCTTCCATGAAATCGGTCCCTGATGCCAAAAAATTTGGGGACCACTGCTCTAGGGAACACAAATGGCTCACCTTGGGGTTTGGCTGTGTGTTGAGAAGGGATGGCTAGAGAATGACTCATGCAATTGAGTGAGCATGGGCAGGTCCCCACCCTGCCCTCTCTGGATCACAGTCTCTGTCTGTGTAAACTGGGAATTGGACTAGAGCAGGGCTTAGCAAAGTTATTCTATAAAGGACCAGATAGGAAATCTTGCAGGCAATGCAGACCACAGACGATCTTCAGCATTTTCTTTCTTTTATTTATTTATTTATTTATTTGTTTTTTTTTCAGTTGAAGTCTCACTGTCGCCCAGACTGGAGTGCAGTGGCTGCTCCCGGCCACTGCAGCCTCGACCTGCTGGGCTCTGGCGATCCTTCTACCTCAGCCTTCCAAGTAGCCGGAATTACAGGCATGCGCTACCACACCTGGCTGATTTTTTGATTTATTGTAGAGATGAGGTCTCGCTGCCCAGGCGGGTCTTGAACCTGCAAGCTCAGGCAATCCACTCACCTCAGCCTCCCAAAGGCACGGGATTACAGGCTGAGTCACTGAGCCCGGCTTCTTTTTATTTTTAACAGCTTTATTGAAGTATAATTTGCATATCATGCCATGTATTTATTTATTTATGTTGGAGTTTCACTCTGTCACCCAGGTTAGAGTGCAGTGTCACACTCAGAGCCACTGCAGCCTTGACCTGCTGAGCTCGGGAGATCCTTCCCCCTCAGCCTTCAAAGTAGCTGGGACTACAGGCATGCACCACCACGCCTGGTTAAATTTTCTTGATTTATTGTAGAGATGAGTTCTCGCCAAGTTGCCCAGGCTGGTCTTGAACCCCTGGGCTCAGGCAATCCCCTCGCATCAGCCTTCCAAAATACTGGGATTACAGGGTGAGCCACTGCGCCCAGCCCAATTCACCCATTTAAGGGTACAATTTATTGAGGGGTTTTTTTTGTATTCACTGTGTTGTACAATCATCCCCACAATCAAGTTTAGAAGATTTTCATCACCACACACACCAAAAAAACACAACTCTGTACCCATTAGCCATCACTCCTATTCTCTCCCATCACCCCCATCCCTAGGTAACCACTAATCTATTTTTTATCTTGATACATTTGCCTATTCTGTTCATTTCATATGAAAAGAATCATAAACATGTAATGTTTTATAAATGACTTATTTCACGTGGCATAATGTTTTCAAAGTTTATTCACGTGATAACATGTATCAGTACTTCACTCCTTTTTATGACCAAATAACACTCCATTATATGGCTACACCATATTTGTTACCCACTTTTCAGCTGATAGACATTTGAATTGTTTCCATGTTTGGGTTATTATGAATAGTGCTGCTATGAACATTCATGTAAAAGTTTTTTTTGTTGTTTTGGGTTGTTTTTTCTTTTGAGTTGGAGTCTTACTCTGTCACCCAGACTGGAGTGCAGTGGCCGCTCCCAGCCACCACAGCCTCGACCTGCTGGGCTCCAGCGATCCTTCTGCCTCAGCCTTCCAAGTAGCTGGAATTACAGGCATGAGCTACCACGCCCGGTTGATTTTTTTTTTTATTTTTTATTGTAGAGATGAGGTCTCACCAAGTTGCCTACGCGGGTCTCGAACTTGCGGGCTCAGGCAATCCACTCACCTCAGCCTCCCAAGGCACGGGATTACAGGCTGAGCCACCGAGCCCAGCTTTGGAGAAATGTCTTATTCAAATCCTTTGCCCATTTTAAAAAACAGGTTATTTGTCCTTTTATTGTTTAGTTGTAAGTGTTCTTTACATAATCTGGATGTCTTAAAATCACTTATAAAATATATGATTTGCAAATATTTTGCCCCAGTACTTGTTGTTGTGTTTATTTTTGTTTTGCTTTTGTTTTGAGTTGGAGTCTCACTCCGTCGCCCACACTGGAGTGCAGTGGCCGCTCCCGGCCACTACAGCCTCAACCTGCTGGGCTCCGGCAATCCTTCCACCTCAGCCTTCCAAGTAGCTGGAACTACAGGTGCGCGCTACCATGCCCGGCTAATTTTTGATTTATTGTAGAGATGAGGTCTCACCAAGTTGCCCAGGCGGATCTCGAGCCCGTGGGCTCAGGCAATCCACTCACCTCGGCTTACCAAAGTTCTGGGATTACAGGCTGAGCTACCAAGCCCGGCTGTTGTTGTTTTTTTAATCCTCTAAAAATATTTTAAAAACAGGCTGGGTGCAATGATGTATGCCTATAGTCCCAGCTACTTGAGAGGCCAAGGTGGAAGAATTGCTTGAGACCAGAAGTTTGAGTCCAGCCTGGTAAACATAGCCAGACGCCATGTCTCCAAAAAAAAAATTGAAACCATTGTTAGCTCACTGGCCTTACAATAATTGGCCACCAGCTAGATTTGACCAATAGGTTATAGTTTGCTATGTTCTGGTCTAGATCATCCGTTTTCAAATATTTTATTAGTGGCTGTAGTGAATATCAGGTATTATGCCTTCCCAGGAACCTGATAAAACAAAACAAAACAAAAGCCTAGATTTTCTTTGGGTTAGCAGCTTTTCCTCCGTATCATGCTGTCTTAGTAGACTGGCTACAAAGATTTTTTGTCTTCCCATGGCTAGAGGTGGACAGTTGAACTAGGATAAGCCAATCTCTCTTCTGGAACACTAAATGTCTAGCAAATAAATTGAAAAGGGTGAGAAGACCAGTTGTAGCTGATTCATCTCCACAGAAGTGACCTGATGAATCTGTCCCTGAGTTCCACAACTGAGATCCCCAGAGCTACCCTATTCCTTTCCTTTATGGGACCTAGTATTTAGCCTTTTCTTCAACCACTTCCATTTCCTTTTTCTTTTAACAAATTCAATCCCCCATTCCTTTTGCTTGTTATCCAAAGTCATTCTGTATCGCTTTGCACCTGAAAGAAACAGCAATTAATCCCTCCTCCAAGCAAGACCATATCCTGAGCCCCAATTTAGAAAACAGGTGAAAGTTGGGTAACTTTGGTTGAATAGGAGTGGGGGCCCAAATACCTTCCTGCTGTGTCCCTCCCATTGTGGCCTCTAAGGCATCTCTATGTCACCATGGAACAGTTTGAAAACCTCTGATCATGATGCCACTAAGGTACCTCCCAACTCTGGTGCATTAAGATTTGATGAGTCTAAGAAGTGAGTGACAGATGAGACAATGGAGGGCAAAATAAGTATAAGTCTACTGATTAGTCAGAAACAGTGGTATTAATGGATCTCATAAGAGAGGATAAAATCAGCAATGCAGAAAGAGACAGGCAACATCAGATGGCTTTCAAACCAAATGATGCTGCTAAACAGGAAACTATGAACAAGTTAAATTTACCCTAAAAGTAAATAGGTAAGAGTGAGGTAAGGGTTTCTCTTTAGAGAGGAATAAAGGAAAGGACAAGCTGTTCTTTGGACAAGCAATACAAAGAAGCACGTATTTGTTAATGGAAAAATACTACCCAATTATACTTTAATTATACTGATTGTTCTATAAAAGCATTTATTTTCCCAGAAATAAAATTTCACATTTCTGGTCAATTTTCCAAAAGGGTGCTAAGGCTATTCAATGAAGAAAGAATCATCTCTTCAACAAATGGTACCGGGAAAAGTGGGTATCCACACACAAAAGAATAAAGTTAAACCCTTATTTTGCAACATATACAAAAATTAACTCAAATGGATCAAAGACCTAAATTTAATAGCTAAAACTAAAAAACTTTTAGAAGAAAACAGAGGAAATCTACATAACCTTAAATTTGGCAATGGTTTCTTTAAAAATGACACCAAAAGCACAGAAAGCAAAAGAAGAAAAAATAGATACACTGAAATTTATCAAAGTTAAAAAATTTTAGGCCGGGCTCGGTGGCTCAGCCTGTAATCCCGCGCTTTGGGAGGCCGAGGTGAGTGGATTGCCTGAGCCCGCGGGTTCGAGGCCCGCCTGGGCAACTTGGCGAGACCTCATCTCTACAATAAATCAAAAATCAGCCAGGCGTGGTAGCACGTGCCTGTAGTTCCAGCTACTTGGAAGGCTGAGCGGAAGGATCACCGGAGCCCAGAGGTCGAGGCTTTGGTGGCTGGGAATGTGCCACTGCACTGCAGTCTGGGCGACAGAGTGATACTTCAACTCAAAAAAAAAAAAAATGTTGTACATCACGACACTGTCAAAACAGTGAAAAAAAAAAAACATTACAGATGGGAGAAAGTATTTGTATATCGTGTATCTGATAGAGGACAAATACCCACAACATATAGATAACTAATATTTAAAATAATCAAAAACAAGAAGACAAATAGTCTAATTAAAATGCACAAAGTACTTGAATAGACATTTCTCCAAAAAATAAGTACATAAAAAGATGATCGCCGGGCTCGGTGGCTCAGCCTGTAATCCCGCGCCTTTGGGAGGTTGAGATGAGTGGATTGCCAGAGACCGCGGGTTCGAGACCCGCCTGGGCAGCGAGACCTCATCTCTACAATAAATCAAAAAATCAGCCGGGCGTGGTAGCGCATGCCTGTAATTCCGGCTACTCTGAAGGCTAAGGCGGAAGGATCGCCGGAGCCCAGTAGGTCGAGGCTGCGGTGGCCGGGAGCGGCCACTGCACTCCAGTCTGGGCGACAGAGTGAGACTCTAACTCAAAAAAAAAAATGCTCAACATTATGAGTCATCAGGGAAATGCAAATACAAACCACAAGGAAATACCATATCACACCTCCTAGTATGGATATGATCAAAAAATAGAAAATAATAAGTGTTGGTGAGGCTATGGAGAAATTGTAACCCTTATACATACTAGTGGGAAAGCACAATTGTGCAGCTGCTGTGAAAAACAGTTTGGTGGCTCCTCAAATGCTAAACATAGGATTACCATATGACACAACAACTCAACTGACAAATATACCCCAAAGAATGAAAAACAGGAAACCAAGTAGGTCTTTGTATATCCATGTTAATTGCAGCTTTATTCACAATAGCCCAAGAGTGGGAAAAACCCAAGTATCCATCAACAGATCAATAAATAAACAAAGCCGGGCTCGGTGGCTCAGCCTGTAATCCCGAAGTGAGTGAATGGCCTGAGCCTGCGGGTTCGAGACCCGCCTGGGCAACTTAGCGAGACTTCATCTCTACAATAAATCAAAAACTAGCCGAACGTGGTAGTACGCACTGTAGTTCCAGCTACTTGGAAGGCTGAGCAGAAGGATCGCCAGAGCCCAGCAAGTCGAGGCTGCGGTGGCCGGGAGTGTGCCACTGCACTCCAGTCTGGGCGACAGAGTGAGACTCCAACTCAAAAAAACAAACAAACAAAAAAACATTCTGCTAAGTGAAGTAAGCCAGATACAAAAGGCCATATACTACATGATTTCACTTATATATAATATCTAGAATACTAGAACAGACAAATTCATAAAGACAAAAAGTAGATTACAGGTCATCAGGGGCTGGAGGGAGCAGGGAATAGAATTATTGCTTAATGGGTACAGAGCTTCAGTTTGGGATGATAAAATATTTTGGAAATGATAACGATGATGTTTGCCCACATTGTACAGTTAAATACCATTGAATTATACACTTAAAATGGCTAAAATGGCAACATGTATGTTATATATTTTTGTCACAATAAAAAAGAAGAAAATGAAGAAGAACCATCTTTAACCCACATAGAGTGAACATAATGGTGAAGGATTTGAGGGGTTAATGAGCAAGTTCCTGGGTCAATTGGATTAAGAATTTCTGAACAAAGAAAAGAGAGGAAGGTGACTCTAATTATGAGGAGTATACTTCAGGAAAACAAGAATTTCATCTGCAGAAGGAAAGGACAGAAGACCCATGGCATGTCTGGGACACCCCGCTGACCACCAGTCTGGAGGAAGTACTTCAAGCACAACAAACCCAGCATGAGGTCCCTCAAGTGTTCCCAGCCCTGTCTCTGGAGACCTTGCCCAAAGTTTTTTTGACAGACACTGCAAAACAACAGGTAAAGCTACTATTAAGGTCAGACAAGACTTGCGAGGCCAAACCAGTAAAAAGATGACAGAAAGCTATCAATAATCAGTCGGACACCCACTTTTACTTATCTCTGAAGCACCACAAGAAAGCACTGGCAGGAGATGCAGTGAAACAACAGAACTGCTGAGAACTCCAAATTTCATGGCCACCAAGGAGGAATCTGAGCCACTCAAAAATCACCGGAAAGCAAGAAGCCCAGGAGTTGGACTTCCAGATGAGTCTGGGTGGGTCTCAGAGCCCTATGCCATATTCCATAAGTATGGATTGAGTCTGTATATTGGATAAGCCAGTACCATTGCCAGTAGGTATTTTAGCACTCAGACCCTGGACTGTCCCATGGTCTAAGGTGACCTTAACTAACAAGAGTTACAGTTAAACATTTACTTAAAAGTATGCATTTAAATATGTATCTCACAGGCTGGGCTCGGTGGCTCAGCCTGTAATCCCACGCCTTTGAGAGGCTGAGGTGAGTGGATTGCCTGAGCCCGCGGGTTCGAGACCCGCCTGGGCAGGCGAGACCTCATCTCTACAATAAATAAAAAAAATTAGCCAGGCGTGGTAGTGCATGCCTGTAATTCCAGCTATGTGGAAGGCTGAGGCGGAAGGATCGCCGGAAACCAGCAGGTCGAGGCTGCGGTGGCCGGGAGCGGTCACTGCACTCCAGTCTGGGTGACAGAGTGAGACTCCAACTCAAAAAAAAAATATGTATCTCACTTGAGACATGTACCTTGACATGTGGCTCAGGAGACCAAGTAAATCAGAGTTGGTATCTGTTCCTCTTCCTGTTCTTCAATTTCCCTGTCAGCCAGACTCCACCACTTAGCTGCTCACACCTACCTGTGACTGGTTCTGTAATATCAGGGAATATAACAGACTTTTAGGCAAACCCAACATTTGGTCTAAATTCTCTCTAGTTGGAGTCTTGTGTTTGTTGAGCCAGATGAGTGTCTGGGTTCATCGCCTTCTACATTGTTCCACTTTGTGGTCCCTGTGGAGTGACTTCCCATTTAGCATATCCTTTTCAGCTTGGGGAATGGTTCCCATATGCTCACTTGCTTTCAGTCTCACTGCTCACCCTCACCACCAGGGCTTGTGTGAACACTGATTTTTGCCCACTGGGCTTTGTTCCACTGCCTTCTGTACACATACTGCCCTGTGTCTTTACTCTAGTCCAGTTAATTGCCTGAGTGCCCCAGCTCCACTTTGACTGAAAGTTTCATCTCTCCCAACCTATCCCATGATCTACAGTAGCCTACAACCCTAGCTCTGATGAAAGATACCATCTTGACCGGGCGCGGTGGTTCAGCCTGTAATCCCAGCACTTCAAGAGGCTGAGGCAACAGGATTGCCTGAGCCCAGGGGTTCCAGACCAGCCTGGGTAACTTGGTGAGACCTCTTCTCTATAATAAATCAAAAAATAAGCCAGGCGTGATAGCGTGTGCCAGTAGTACTGGCTATTTGGAAGGCTGGGGCAGAAGGATCGCTAAAGTCCAGCAGACAGAGGCTGTAGTGGCCGTGAGCCACCCTGGGCAACAGGGTGAGACTTCAACTAAAAAAACAAAACAAACAAAAAAAAACAACAACAACCGAAGCAGTCATTACAGGAAAACCAGAACTTTGTTGGACTTCCTTACACTTATTTACAATTAAATGTTATTTTTAGTTGATTTACACAGAATGTCAGGAGATATAATCTCTTCCATATCTGGGGTTTCTGCAGGTCCTTATAAAACCCTGGATGGCCACTTTGTCACAGAGCCCAATGGATTCCTCACAGTCCTTTTGCGGGCCACCTAGGCAATGGGGATAAGAGAGAAAAAAGATTGAGTCTCAGAAACGGGTGAGGGCCAGGTTGGGACATTTGCTTCAGACCATCTCTTAGGTACAGTGGTTGAAGAATTTAAATTCAAAGCTAGAACAGCCAGGCTCGGTGGCTCAGCCTGTAATCCCGCGCCTTTGGGAGGCTGAGGTGAGTGGATTGCCTGAGCCCGCGGGTTCGAGACCCGCCTGGGCAGCGAGACCTCATCTCTACAATAAATCAAAAAATAAGCCGGACGTGGTAGCGCATGCCTGTAATTCTGGCTACTCGGAAGGCTGAGGCGGAAGGATCGCTGGAGCCCAGCAGGTCGAGGCTGCGGTGGCCGGGAGCGGCCACTGCACTCCAGTCTGGGCGACAGAATGCGACTCCAACTCAAAAAAAAAAAAAAAAAAAGCTAGAACAAGGCTAAGACTAACAGACATCCAGGTTCAGGTTTCAGCGAGTCACAAAAAGCCAACTTTAGTTCAAAGAGCAGGCATTTGGCCCAATTTTTTTCTTTTTATAAAGAGCTCTTATGAAGAGAAAGTTAATTTCTGTGACTCATAAACAGAAGATTTCCAAAGCTCCATAAGGTTTCTATGCAATTATGTCAGAATAACTTGATGAGAAAATAAATAATTCCATGTTTCCTACAAGTAGATCCATGTACATAAATGTGCACTCTGTAAGAGCAGGGTTCAGGAATAGTGTTTGTTAGCAAGAAAAGAAGAGGGTTCATTCTGGTTAATAACTAGAGCATCTCCATGTGTACCAGGGTAGCCAAACTTGACTTTGAGACTGGCTTCTGGTCACATGGCAAGAGCATTTGTGATATTGCCACACACCTGGGAAACAGCAGTTCCATCTCCAATCCATAGGCACCAAGTTGGGTTGCTAAAAAATAATTAAGGCCGGGCTCGGTAGCTCAGCCTGTAATCCCATGCCTTTGGGAGGCTGAAGTGAGTGGATTGCCTGAGCCCGCGGGTTCGAAACCGCCTGGGCAGCGAGACCTCATCTCTACAATAAATTTTTAAAAAATCAGCCAGGCGTGGTAGCGCATGCCTGTAATTTCGGCTACTCGAAAGGCTGAGGCGGAAGGATCGCCAGAGCCCAGCAGGTCGAGGCTGCGGTGGCCGGGAGCGGCCACTGCACTCCAGTCTGGGCGACAGAGTGAGACTCCAACTCAAAAAAAAAAAAATGAAGGTAAGCTGTCTGGAGCTTTTGGATGTGGAGAAACCAAGGGACCCTCTGCATCAGGAATGGTTAAGACCAGATAGTGCCCTCTGGACCTCATAGCATCATGACAGAAAATAGCAAATCAGAAAGAAGACTCAGGCAAACATCCAAGAAAGACTTCAGTATTTACATACTATTTTACTTGACTTCTACATGTTGCTACAGCATCACAGGGAAGAAATCTCTTCTGCAAACATGAGAAGAATGACCTCCAAAGAAGATGTTAATTGTACATATTGGATCAAAGGACACACTAATTGCAGTATTCCCGTACTTTATTCTTATGAGTTATTTCTGAAGGTGATGCCAATAGACAGTGACCCTGAGAGCTCTGGGTTGACTGCAACCACCCTCCACCCATCCTGGGAGTCCAGCCTGTTCCTTGTTTCTGTTGCTACTCTCCTAGGGCTCCCTAAAGGAAAGATACACATGAGGGAGAACTCTGAGTAGCCAGAGGAGCACAGAGACACTAGGACCTGGGGAAGACAGGTCAAGGGGACAGCAAAGGGTAGAGGAAGCCCAATTTCATCCATTAAGTATGGATCCAACACCCAGGTCCTGCACCAGCCCTGAGAATAGAAATGAAAGAGAAGAGGTCCAAGTTGTCCAAGGCCCTGCTTCCACATAGCTGCCTAAGCATCCTCTCGGGCCTCTCCTATAAATTCCAAGCCCATATATTCAACTGTCTAGTCAATTTTTCAACTTAGATGTCTAATAAGATCCTCAAACATAACACACCAAAAACCAAACTCTTGAACTCTATCTATCTCCTTTCCTAAACCTGCCCATAATCTTTTTTTTTCCGAATTGGAGCCTCACTCTGTCGCCCAGACTGAAGTGCAGTGGCATGGTCCCAGGTACTGCAGCCTCGACTTGCTGGGCTCCGGCGACCGCCTCAGCCTTCCAAGTAGCTGGAACTACAGGTGCACACTACCACGCCCGGCTAATTTTTTGATTTATTGTAAAGATGAGGTCTCGCCAAGTTGCCCAGGCACAATCTTTTTAATCCCTCTTAATGCAAATCTATTTTTCCAGTTGTATAGATCAAAGATGTGGGCATCATCCTGGAGTCCTCGTTTTCTCTCAAACCCCACATCCAATGTGCCAGCAAGCTGGGCTCGGTGGCTCAGCCTGTAATCCCGTGCCTTTGGGAGGCTGAGGTGAGTGGATTG
>NW_007247395.1:362330-369487 GCF_000164805.1 Carlito syrichta
TCCAGCGATCCTTCCGCCTCAGCCTTCCGAGTAGCTGGAATTACAGGCACGCGCTACCATGCCTGGCTGATTTTTTTTTTTAATTTATTGTAGAGATGAGGTCTCGCCAAGTTGCCCTAGTGGGTCTCGAACCCGTGAGCTCAGGCAATCCACTTAACTCAGCCTCCCAAAGCGTGGGATTACAGGCTGAGCCACTGAGCCTAACTTGACTCTCATATTTAAATTTGCAACCCTCTCCTCAAGAATTCCTTTCCCCTGTCATATTTTTCTCCATAGTGATTATCATTAATCATTTAGTTTATTATTTACGAGAATGTAAGTTCCATGAGGGCAAAGATTATTACCTGTTTACTGTGTTATTATCTAGCACAAAGCCCTGAACAGAGTAGGCTCCTGGTATTAGTTGAATGAATAATACAACCTGGCCTCCTCCTCCCTTGTCTTCCCTCCCCTCATCCAGCTACTCTTAGGCAAAGCTTTTATTCTTCTAGTCTCTTTAAGCCTTGAAATGGGAAATGCAAGGCTTCCTTCTCTGTAAAAGGCTTTTCTGACCACAGTAAACAGGAAATAGGGGAAGGGAAACCCAAATCTTACCCCCTGCCAAATATTCCTCAGTGCCTCCCTGCAAAGCCAGCCCTGTCAAGAAGCTTGGGGTGGGGTGAGGGTTGGCCACCACTACTCAAGACAAATCAAACCTGGAAAGGGCTAAAACAAACAACTTCTGGAGCCCCATTCTGGGAGTTTGGGGGTTTAGGTAGACCAGCTTCAGACTCCAACAGCACTGGCGTACCCCCAAACTTCCCTTGTTGCCTATTGCCATGAGTCTGTAAATTCTGTTAGAGAATGATCCTTCTCTTTTTCATTCACTGCTGTATCCCCAGCACCTTAATCAGCGCTTGGAACATAGTAGATGCTCAGTAAATTCTTATTGGATGAATGAATGAGTAAATGACTGAATAAAGCAATGAAATCCCAAGCACATGGAAGTGAACTTACTATCTACCTGGCCCCCAATCACAGCTATTCCTACCCTTTTCTCTTCCATTCTATAGGTAATCCCTGCCTTGGCTCCCTCAATTCTCTTCTGTGTTCTTCCTCTACTAAACCATTTCCATGTCTTTTTCCTTTTTTTAGTCCCCACCCCAAGTCCCGCCTGGACCTCCAGCACAGTTGGTCATGATTTGGGATATCTTTCCTTGCCCTTTCAGGTGGGTCATATCTTGCTTGCTTGAGCACCTACTATGTGCATTATACACATTTTATTCAATTTATACAACATATGGATAGGTGTTTCCAAACAAAGCCAGCTAGCTCCAAATGCCAGAGGATCTATTTCTGCCCTCAGATTGGGCCCTATCCCTTGGCACAAAGGAGGAGGTGCCTTCTCTGCTTTTGCATACTGAGCGTTCACCTGGCCAATCATCCTGCCTTGATGTTCCTTCCACAATCCCACTCAATGCTTCCAGGAGAAACCTCCCAGCGTCCAAGTCATTCCAGTCAGGGTAGGGCCCATGGATGCCTTCCACCAAGCCCACCTGAGTGAGGACCCATAGAAGAACCGAGGCCTGGGTTTCAGCTGTTAATTCTAGCAAATGTTCCCAGAACCCAGACTCTCATCTTGTCGTCTCACAATCAGGCTCAAGGGACCCACACTACTGTTGAGTACATGGTCTGCATATTTTGTTGCAAACCAAGCATTTAAAAACCCTTGCCTGGGAATGGAGTGAAAAGCATTTTTGGAAATATTCAAAACATGTATCTTTGTTCCTCAATGAGAACCAACGCTGAGGATGTGACGTTTATAGGACATGTCAGTGGAAAAGATTACTTTTCTTAAAATACATTTGTTAAATGATAGGTCAAACAGCAAACGGATGGGAACCTACAACTGGGAGACATCACAGGAAGAGGGAAATATGATTTTTATTATAAACATATGCATTTTATTATTTCTCCCAGTGAGGATCAGGATTGGGAATCTGCAGCTGTGAAAGGGCAAGGAGAGAGCAGTATTTTTAGACCTGTCACTTTAAAATATACCTTCTTCTGCTCTGCAGCGGCACTTCTCTAAACAAGGCCCTCTTGGAGCATGAGCACTGCGAGGATGAATATCCATACAAAACAGATGACTAGAAGGCAGTTTCTCTTGCCCTCAAAACCACCATATAAAATAGAGCTAGGCTTGTTGCCACTCCCATCCAGGCTCAGCCCGTTCCCCGGGCTGTGGCAGTCAGGCCACTGTTTTCCCCATCTTGACCTGTGGAAATCATGAGTGACTCCCCCATCTACCGCAATTCCAGTTCTCCCTGGCACTCGACCCTGTTGGTTCTTCCCCATCAAGTCTCTCTGAATGAGTCCAAACATGAGAGGCCCCTGTTGTATCGGGCCTCCTTGGTGCATTAGACATTCTTCCTTTCATCTATACCACTTCCCCAGGAGGCAAGCAAGAGAATCATCCCCGGTTTACAGAGAAGGACACCAAGGCATCTTGTTGAAGGTTATGCTGCTCATAAGAGGTGCAGGGGGAGATCAGAACCCAGGTGTGCCTGGTTCCTAAGCCCTTGCCTGTGCCAAAGGCTGTGCTGTCTGGCTGTTTTTCCAGCCCTAGCCTCAGTCAAGCACTGACCACTGCGTGTCTGCATAGCTGTAACACCTCCATCCAACTCCTCTAAGTCCTCCCGCACACAGAGCCACAGGCATCTGCCACAAAGGCTTCTTTCTTTACAGTCCTGTCCTTTGGCAAGGTTGTCTGTGTTGCCTGGGAATCATATTCCGAAGTCTTCATCCTGGTCTTTAACCCCCACCCTGAGCCCACCGTTATTTCCAACATTTCTCCAACAATTCCCCTCCCTCACTTCACCCTCATTGATTCGGCCCACACTGACCATGCTCACTCTTGCCCCGAAATATTTGCTCATGTTGTAATCCTCTGCCTGGGTCGCCTTTCACTCTCTCCATGTCCTTTCCAAACCTTCACTGATGACTCCAAAAAGATATGAGCCCTCTCCCACCATACAATCCACTGCCTGAATCTGTGCTGTGTTATATCTTCGAGTTGTATGTCTCCCTTCTCTCCCTCAACAAACTGACCCACTGCTTTCCTCCAGTGTCTGGCACCATCTTGGGCAAAGAATGGGTGCCCAGTGCTTTCTGGCCTGTTTGACTTGATTCTATAAAGTGCCATTTTATTTATTTATTTATTTATTTATTTATTTATTTATTTATTTATTGAGTTGGAGTCTCACTCAGTCGCCCAGACTGGAGTGCAGTGGTCGCTCCCGGCCACCGCAGCCTCGACCTGCTGGGCTCCAGGGATCCTTCCGCCTCAGCCTTCCGAGTAGCCGGAATTACAGGCACGCGCTACTACGCCTGGTTAATTTTTAATTTATTGTAGAGATGAGGTCTCGCCAAGTTGCCCAGATGGGTCTTGAACCCGTGGGCTCAGGCAATCCACTCACCTCAGCCTCCCAAAGTGCTGGGATTACAGGCTGAGCCACCAAGTCCGGCTTAAAGTGCCATTTTAAAGGGATTTCCCCAAAGAGGGCGGCTGATGGGGAGGAATTTGACCCTCATGAAAGCAACTTTTTTGTTCACAGCAAGGCCAGTATCTCAACAACAGTCATAGTTGGCTGTTCAGAGATCTGAAAGCACCGAATCAGGCCTCTCAATCAAGTAATTTGGTCTGTTTTTGCCCTATGTCAAGCAGTCCCTTCTCCTTTGTGGCATTCAGAACCAAGTCCTGAAGCAAGTGAGAGCGACAGGCACTTCATTACTGACATATCATCACCTACATGGAACTGCTCTGCCAGCAATAAGGCGATTTCTCCAGCCACTTTGCAAATGACCGAATTATGGGTTTACTCAGTCTTTCATGCTGCCAGGCTCAACATTTTCGTTTACTTCTCTTGTTACCCTTGGCATGGTTTCCACGCCGGAGAAGGCAGGACTCTCCCAGGCTCACATCTCCCTAGAGGCTCTAACAAATACCTTGCCTTCAAATTAAGATCTTCTTTGGTTCCTACGATCTCAACTCTTATCCCTGCCCACCCGCCCAGGACCTTGTCGGGGGTCTCAGGCCTGTAGAGAACATTGAAATCCATATTCACCTTTGGTCCTTGTTTTTAAACTGTTTCCTAGTGAAATACTGACATTTGGGGAAACAATTCTGTCAGGAAGTCATTTCAGGCAAAAATCAAATCCACAGCACTCCACACAAATAACAAACAGACTGCAAAGCCCTTCAGTGGGACTCTAAGAACTGCCATTTGGAAGGGAGGTCAGGAAGTGGAGTGTAAACATCTGGTGTTCTAAAGGGCTGGCCTGGGGGCTGTGTGCAGATGTGAGAAGCCATGGGCTCTGTGGCCTGGCCTCTGAGTACCTTCTCTCTACTTTTTCTCAGGACAGATTTCTGGCCACCAGGGCACTGAGTCACCCAGACCTCAATTAACACTGGAAATGTTACTCAAACAGATGGACTATTTATCAAGGTGATGGACCATTTTCACTGACTACTTCTAACATTTATTTTTTAATTAGCCAACTTGCTAATTTGCTTAGCATTTCTTGGCATAATTGGTGCTGGGAGGTCCTTGACTCCTCAGAGGGTCTCTTTTTTAAGTTACTTTTTAATTCACGCTGGTTCTGTGGGCATTTTGCAAGAAGGGATTAGCCTGGTACAGTTGACACCTTTCTTTCCTGAAACTAATGTGAAAACAAGCACTTTGGTTCCTGGAGTGTCTCAAAAAGAAGATGATGCTAACAATAGTGGATTTTCTCAAAACACTTTTCATTGAAAGGGCTCACAGCATGTTTTACAAAAGTTAACTACTTATGTCTCCCAACACACCTGCATCCTGAATAAGAGCCATCCAGATAGCTCTCCCTGGATGAAATGTAGTCCCATTCAGAGTCAAATTCCCATGTGGAAGCTATAATTGCTGGAGTTGCAAGTTGATAGACAGTTTTTGGTTAACATCCAAACTGTTGCTGACTCTGTAATGGGATCTTCATTGGGGGTCCCATTGGATCACATCCTCCTCCTTTTCCCCACCTAATTGGAAAGATAATGCTTCTAGGTCTGTGCTTCTCAAGTGTAATCTATGGTCAATAAGGTAACCTCACGTTTCCACTGGTAGGTTTAAAATACAAGAACAGCATGCTGTGCTGATGGCTGGATGAGAAGCCTAGCCAGCACAAAAAGCAGATAGAAGGTGGAGACGAAGGCTGACTGAATTCATTCTGACTCAACGGTTAAAAATCCCCCAGATGTGAACTAAGAACTGGGAGTTCTTCTCTGCAACTACTGCCAGCAAAAAGGAAGTTGACTGGATCCCAAGAGCTAAAGCAAGACGAGAAAAGCCAGTCACAAGTATTAGAAGGGAAAAGTGACCTAAAGAGGGGCAGATGAGAAACCTAGCTGAAGGACATCATACCTGACATGACCTCATCTACTCTTCCCGTCATTCAGTTTAATAATATATTGAAGGCTGGGCACAGTGGCTCAAGCCTGTAATTCCAGCAATTTGAGAGGTGGAGGCAGGAGGATTTCCTGAGCCCAGGGGTTCAAGACCAGCCTGGGCTACTTGGCGAGACCTCGTATCTACAGTAAATCAAAAAATTAGGCTGGGCATGGTGGCTCATGCCTGTAATCTCAGCACTTTGGGAGGCCGAGGTGAGAGGATTGTCTGAGTCCAGGGGTTTGAACGCAGCAGGGGCAACTTGGTGAGACCTCATCTCTACAATAAGTCAGAAAATGACTAGTTGGGCGTGGTAGCGTGTGCCTGTAGTAACAGCTACTTGGAAAGCTGAGGTGAAAGAATTGTCGGCACCCAGCAGATCGATGCTGAGGTGGCCATGAGTGTGCCACTGCTCTCCAGCCTGGGTGACAGAGTGAGACTCCAACTCAAAAAAATAAAAAAATAATAACCAGGCGTGGTGGCATGCACCTGTAGTTCCAGCTACTCAAAAGATTGAGGCAGAAGGATCGCCTGAGCCCAGCTGGTCGAGGCTGCAGTGGCCGTGAGCATCCTACTGCACTCCAGCCTGCTACTGCACTCCAAACTGGGCCATAGAGTGAGACTCCAACTTAAAAAAAAATTAGCCAGGCATGGTGGCATGTATTTATGGTTCCAGCTATTTGAAAGGTTGAGGTAGAAGGATTGTCTGAGCCCAGCAAGTCAAGGTTGTGATGGCCATGAGCATGCCACTGCACTCCAGCCTGGATGACAGAGTGAGACTCCAACTCAAAATCACAATAATAATAATAATAATAATAATAATAATGCACTGAGACACCTCCAAGTCTACCTTACTAAGGGTGATTTTCCTGTCACCCCTTCAACAAAATGGCCAAACTCAGGAAGCCCTGCATGAAGTGAATTCCTGAAGTATTGGCCCCAGAGGAAATGCTGGATTTGTTTGCTTGTTTGTCTTCACCACGGTTCTCTCTCCTATTATGGATCTTGACTTATTTGGTAGTTAACCTCTGTAATGCCTTCAATGCTATGCCACAATTTTTTTCAGTCTCTACTCATCTGTGCCTCCCACTAACCACAATGACTAATCCGAGCCTTACCCTTCTTCAAATCCCCAGCCCCACCTCTTAGCAGGTTGCCTTGTCCTTATACAGAAAATACATGCCATCTAGTGTACACTTTCTCCTTCCTTTCCTCTGTCTTGAAACTGATTTACATACATTTTTTCCAAACCACTCCTTTCTTCATTTCCCCCAAGTATCAGTATGGGGTGTCCCTCCTCATCTCCAGGGTCTTTATGCCATCCCTTTCCCCTTCTGGGACTTTGCTACAATCACTCATCATGTTTACCTCCTATGTCTTCAACCTTTCCCTCTGTGCTTGCTTTCTCTCACAACGTATCATTATGCTTAAGTCTCAATTTAGGAAAGGTCCTCTTCTTCTACTTCCCCTTTAAATGTGGAAGTTATGCGGGGTGTGGTGGCTCACACCTGTAATCCCAACACTATGGGAGGTGAAGGTGAGGGGATTGCCTAAGCCCCGGGGTTCGAGATCAACCTGAGCAACTTGGTGAGACCTCGTTTCTGCAATAAATAAAAAAATTAGCCAGGTGTGGTGGTGCATAACTGTAGTTCCAGCTACTTGGAAGGCTGAGGTGGAAGGATCACCTGAGCCCAGCAGGTC
>NW_007247395.1:369623-376457 GCF_000164805.1 Carlito syrichta
GGCCGCTCCTGGCCACCGCAGCCTCGACCTGCTGGGCTCAGGCGATCCTTCCACCTCAGCTGTCCAAGTAGCTGGAACTACAGGCGCGCGCTACCTTGCCTGACTAATTTTTGATTTATTGTAGAGATGAGGTCTCACCAAGTTGCCCAGGCAGTTCTCGAACCTGCGGGCTCAGGCAATCCACTCACCTGGGCCTCCCAAAGCGCGGGATTACAGACTGAGCCCCCAAGCCCAGCTGTTTGGTTACATTTCATAGAGGAAAAGCAAAAGACATTATTGCCATACCTACCAGAATGGCTAAAATTTTAAAAATCAGACAATGCTAATTGTCAGAACAACTTAAATACTCTTACATTGCTAAGCAGAGTATAAATTGTTACAAACACATTGAAAAAACTATTTAGCAGTAAGATAGATAGATAGATACATAGATAGATAGATAGAAAGAAAGATAGATAGATAGAGATATCTTATGAACCAGCAAATTCACCCCTAGATATATTCTCAACATAAACATGTATACCAAAAATATATATGCAGAATGATCATATAGGCCAAGTGTGGTGGTTCACACCTGTAATCCAGGTACTTTGGGAGTCCGTGGCAGGAAGATCATTTGAGGTCAGGAGTTTGAAACCAGACTGGACAACAATAAGACCCTGTCTCTACAAAAAAGAAAAGTAGATGGGTATTGTAGCACACACCTGTAATCCTAGCTACTTGGGATCTTAAAATGGGACAATTGCTTGACCTCTGCAATGAACCATGATCACTTCACTGCACTCCACCCTGGTTGGCAGAGCAAGACTTTGTCTCAAAAAAAGAACAAAAAAGAATGTTCATACAGCACTATTCATAGTAGTTCCCAACTGGAAAAAATCCAAATGTCTGTTAACAATAGGAAGAATACTACACAGCATTGAGAAGGAAAGAACAATTTCTAGTAAAAGAAAAAAAACAGCCAGGTACAGTGGTTCACACCTGTAATCCCAGTACTTTGGGAGGTGGAGGCAAAAGGATTACCTGAGCCCAGGGGTTTGAGACCAGCCTAGGCAATGTAGTGAGACCTCGTCTCTACAATAAATCAAAAAATTATCCAGGCTTGGTGGCACATGCCTGCAGTTCTACCTATTTGGAAGGCTAAGGTGGGAGGATCGCCTGAGTCCAGCAGGTTGAGGCTGAGGTGACCTTGAGCATGCCACTGCACTCCAGCCTAGGCGACAAAGTAAGACTCCAACTCAAAAAAGATATATAGATAAATCTCACACATATAATGTTAAATGAAAGAAGCCAGACACAAAAGAATATACACTATAGTATCCCATTCTTTTTTTTTTTTTTGAGTTGGAGTCTCACTCTGTCGCCCAGACTGGAGTGCAGTGGCACGCTCCAGGCCACTGCAGCCTCGGCCTGCTGGGCTCCGGCGATCCTTCCGCCTCAGCCTTCCGAGTAGCTGGAATACAGGCGTGCACTACCACGCCTGGCTGATTTTTAGGTTTTTGTTTGTTTGTTTTGAGTTGGAATCTCACTCTGTTGCCCAGACTGGAGTGCAGTGGCCGCTCCTGGCCACCGCAGCCTCGACCTGCTGGGCTCCGGCGATCTTTCCGCCTCAGCCTTCTGAGTAGCCAGAATTACAGGTGTGCTACCACGCCCAGCTAATTTTTTTTTTTTTTTTTTTTGAGTTGGAGTCTCACTCTGTCACCCAGACTGGAGTGCAGTGGCCGCTCCCGGCCACCGAAACCTTGACCTGCTGGGCTCCGGTGATCCTTCCGCCTCAGCCTTCCATGTAGCTGGAACTACTGGCACGCACTACCATGCCCGGCTGATTTTTTGATTTATTGTAGAGACGAGGTCTCGCCTGCCCAGGTGGGTCTCGAACCCGCGGGCTCAGGCAATCCACTCACCTCAGCCTCCCAAAGGCACGGGATTACAAACTGAGCCACCGAGCCCGGCTGTATCCCATTCTTATATAGTTTAAAGACAAGTATAATTAATCTATGGTGTTAGATGTCAGGTTAGTGACCACCATTGGAGGGAAGTAAGCAACTGAGGGGGGTGTTAAGGAAACTTCTGGGATGCTGGTAATGTTCTGTTTCTTAATCTGGGTAAAAGCTACAGAGGTATTTTCAGATGTGAAAATATATGTTTTACCTCTTCAAAAAGTTTACTTTAATGAAGTCTACCTTGAACTACATTAACCATCCTTTCAACCCTTTCTTTTTTTTTTGAGTTGGAGTCTCACTCTGTCGCCCAGACTGGAGTGCAGTGGCTGCTCCCAGCTGCTGCAGCCTCGACCTGCTAGGCTCCAGCAATCCTTCCGCCTCAGCCTTCCAAGTAGCTGGAACTACAGGCGTGTGCTACCACGCCCAGCTAATTTTTTATTTATTGCAGAAATGGGGTCTCACCAACTTGCCCTGGCAGGTCTCGAACCTGTGGGCTCAGGCAATCCACTCACCTCAGCCTCCCAAAGCACTGGGATTACAGGCTGAGCCACCGAGCCCAGCTTCAACCCTTTCTTTTTGAATTATTTTGTTTGTTTGTTTGGGGGGTTTGTTGTTGTTGTTGTTGTTTTTAGTTGGAGTCTCACTCTGTCACCTAGACTGGAGTGCAGTGGCACGCTCCCGGCGACCGCAGCCTCGACCTGCTGGGCTTTGGCAATCCTTCCGTCTCAGCCTTCCAAGTAGCTGGTACTACAGGCACATGCTACCACACCTGGCTAATTTTTGATTTATTGTAGAGACAAGGTCTCGCCAAGTTGCCCAGGCGGCGGGTCTCTCTCTCTCTCTCTCTCTCTCTCTCTCTCTCTCTGTTTCATTTGAGATAGGATCTCACTGTGTCACGGTCACAGCTGCTTACTATAGCCTTGAAATTGCTCAAGCAATTCTCTCACCTCAACCTTACGAGTACCTGGGACTACAGGTGTATGCCACCAAACCTAACTAATTTTGTATTTATGTAGAGACGAGGTCTCTCCGTGTTGCCCAGACTGCTCTCAAACTCCTGGCTTCAAGCAATTCTCTCGCCTCAGCCTCCCAAAGTTCTGGAATTATAGGAGTGAGCCACTGTGCCCAGCCCAACCTTTTAACTTTTAAGAGTTCCCCTGTTTTGAAATATTTTAGGTATTTCATTTATGAGTCATCTCTTGAAATCCTCTCCTCCGTTTCACAATTGCTGCTTTCATCTCTCACATGGTCTATTGCTGTTCTCCAAACTGGTCTCTCTCCTCACATCTGTTTCTTCCCCTCCATACTCAGTTCATTCTCCATACTAAAGCCCTCATCTGATCACATCCTACTCCTCCACTCAAAATCCTTTAGTGGATCCTCTTCACAGAACAAAAGTTCACTATTGATTGGAAGATGGAGGCCTGAGAGGGGAGGAGTCAGTGAGGACTCTACAACTGGGTGACCTGGGAGACTGGTGATGTACTGAACAAAAATATGAATGGTAAGATGAGTAAGCCCTGGAGGCAAATGATGAGCTCAAACATACTGATTTGAGGTTGGTAGCTGACAAAATTGGGTAGAAGATCCAAGTCTAAATATCTAATCAAAGAGTCGACATTTGGAACAAATGGATAGGTAGGGAAGAGTAGTGAATACCTGAGATCAAAACTATCTAAGGAGAGACTGATTCTGAAGAACAGGAAGTGGAATTCTCATCAGATCATTTGACTCTGAAGGAAGTCATCCTCAGCACCTGAAAAGTCAAGTCAATGCAACAAATATTAGCTGTGCTCCACTAACTCAGTGCTCCACTCCTCACCTCTACCATGTGCATTTACCACCTGGTCAGAACCTACAGCTGGAGGGGCCACCCAGGAGCTACAGTGACTCCCAGTGTCCTGCAGAACTGTCTGTGTGGCCTGCCTAGTCCACCACAGACTCCAGGGCTGAAACTTCCTCCCATTAAAGTCTCTAATAGCCAGGAGTCAGCAGAAGAAACCATGGCAAACCCTGAACTCCTCCCCAGGTAGTTAGGCCTGATAAAAACACATTGTTCCCTTTGCTTTAGTACACCAGCAAGGGCAAGAGCCTGACGTTCTTCTGTGGACCTTACCCTCAAAGGTAGTACCTCTCAACACCATTCCCTTTTAGATCAAAAGTCTCAGTTTTCAATCTGTCTTCAGTAAATTGTCTAACCCTTTATTCTTAAACCCAGAACAGCTCCTTTTCAGTGTTTATCATATATTGCTAAATAGGGTGGTGGTGTGAAATAGATTACAACATAATATCTATAATATCTATAATGTATTTAGTATGAAAATATTTATTTCTGTGCTGTATAAGCACATTTTGCTATATATATATGGAAAAAAACTAGAAGGGACTATACTAAAATGTTAAGAGAAAATCTCATTCAAAATGAGATTAAGCCGGGCTTGGTGGCTCAGCCTGTAATCCCGCGCGTTTGGGAGGCTGAGGTGAGTGGATTGCCTGAGCCCATGGGTTCGAGACCAGCCTGGACAACTTGGTGAGATCTCATCTCTACAATAAAATCAAAAAATCAGCCAGGCATGGTAGCGCATGCCTGTAATTCCGGCTACTTGGAAGGCTGAGGCGGAAGGATCGCCGGAGCCCAGCAGGTAAGGCTGCAGTGGCCAGGAGCAGCCACTGCACTCCAGTCTGGACGACAGAGTGAGACTACAACTCAAAAAAAAAAAAATGAGATTATACTGGGCACAGTGCCTCATGCCTGTAATTCCAGCACTTTGGGAGGCTGAGGCGAGAGGATTGCCAGAGCCCAGGGGTTCAGGACCAGACGGAGCAACTTGGTGAGACCGCGTCTCTACAATAAATCAAAAAATTAGCCAGGCATGGTGGTGCGTGTCTGTGGTTCCATCTACTTGGAAGGCTGAGGTGAAAGGATTGTATAAGCCCTGCCAGTCGAGGCTGCAGTGACCATGAACGTGCCACTGCCCACTAGCCTGGGTGACAGAGTGAGACTCACGACTCAAACAAAAAAAAAATTAGATTATTACCAGGTACAGGTACAGTGGTGTTTGCCTATAACTCTAGCTACTTATGAGGTTGAGGCAGGAGAACTGCTTGAGCCCAGGAGTTCGAGACCAGCCTACGCAACATAGTGAGACCCTGTCTCAAAAAAGAAAAGAAAAAGAGAGAGAGAGAGAGAAAGAAGGCAGGAAATAAGGAAGGAAAAAAGAAAGGAAGAAAAAAAAAACTCAGATTATAGGTAGTTTTATGTACTTCTTTGCATTTTCTGTATTATATGACTTTTTTTTTTTGAGTTGGAGTCTCACTCTGTCGCCCAGACTGGGCTTGACCTGCTGGACTCCGGAGATCCTTCTGTCTCAGCCTTCCAAGTAGCCGGAACTATAGGCACGCGCTACCACGCCCAGCTAATTTTTTATTTTTATTGCAGAGACGAGGTCTCACCAAGTTTCCTGGGTGAGTCTCGAACTTGTGGGCTCAGGCAATCTACTCGCCTCGGCCTCTCAAAGTGCTGGGATTTCAGACTGAGCCACCGAGCCCAGCCTATTATATGATGTTTAAATGAATATATATTATTTTTATTACCTTGGGGTAAATCTCCCAAGGTTCTTTTTTACTCAAAAATTGAAAACAGTTGGGAGTCAGAAGCAGTGGTTCATGCCTATAATCCCAGCACTTTGGGAGGGGGAGGCAAGAGGATTGCCTGAGATCAGGGGTTTGAGACCAGCATGAGCAACTTGGCGAGACCTCGTCTCTACAATAAATCAAAAAATTAGCTGGGTATGGTGGTTCACGCCTGTGGTTCCCGCTACTTGGAAGGCTGAGGTGGAAGGATAGCCGGAGCCCAGCAGGTCAAGGTTGCAGTGACCGTGAGCTGTGTGCCACTGCACTCCAGCCTAGGTGACAGAGTGAGACTGCCTCAAAAAAAAAAGTTTTCACTTCTAGTATGGAGGAAGTGACATAGACATATATTGGATGGAAGCTACAACTGGAAAGAAAGGACTGGCATAGGGTGAGTTTCTCTTTTTATTGGCTTTAGCCTAAGTACAGACTACTGTTGCAGCATGGCTCAAGACAGATAAAATTATAATAGAAAACCTGCCATATTTCTGGCCTGAAGAACCAGATGACAGAAACCAGGGTAACTACTGTCACTTGAACTATGTTGGAGGAATCTTAGAAAGGAGGCAGAACAGGAAAGCCTCATCATGTACATAATCTCTGCCAAGATCTCTGGCTGACCCCTTTACCCTTGAGCCACACATGCCTGGAGCAGACTCAAATCACCTTACAGCTAAGACTAAAAAATTTGAACTGATAATTGAGTTGATGTCTACCACAGATGAGACAGAGTTTGCAGTCTAAAAGTAAACAAGGTAACTGCTTGTTAAAACAAACAAAAAAAGAACACTTTTTGGAGAAATATACTAGAATCCAGAGTTTCCACAATCTAGCAATTACTATGCCCAATGTATAGTCAGGAATTACTTGACATAAAAAAAAGGAAAATGTAACTTACCATTCTCAAGAGAAAAGATAATCAGTTGAGATCAATGCAAGATGACTGAGGAATAACAAATTAATCAGTCGGGCTCACTGGCTCAGCCTGTAATCCCAGCACTTTGGGAGGCCGAGGTGAATGGATTGCCTGAGCCCACAAATTCAAGACCCACCTGGGAAACTTGGTGAGACCTCGTCTCTACAATAAAAATAAAAAATTAAGCCAGGCTTGGTGGCTCAGCCTGTAGTCCTGCGCTTTGGGAGGCAGAGGTGAGTAAATTGCCTGAGCCCGCGGGTTCGAGACCCGCCTGGGCAACGTGGCGAGACCTCATCTCTACAAATAAATCAAAAAATTAGCCGGGCGTGGTAGCGCGCACCTGTA
>NW_007247395.1:376868-379301 GCF_000164805.1 Carlito syrichta
AAAAAAAAAAAAAAAAACCAAAAAGAAAATAAAATAAAAGAAAGAAAGGGATCAGTGTATGAAGATGGACCAATAGAAATTCTAGGCCGGGCTCAGTGGCTCAGCGGCTCAGGCTGTAATCCCAGCATTTTAGGAGGCCGAGGCGAGTGAATTGCCTGAGCCCTAGGATTCAAGACCAGACCAGGCACCTTGGCGAGACCTCGTCTCTACAATAAGTCACAAATTAGCCAGGCATGGTAGTGCACACCTGTAGTTCCAGCTACTTGAAAGGCTGAGGCGGAAAGAATGCCAGAGCCCAGCAGGTCAAGACTGCGGTGGCCGGGAGCTTGCCACTACACTCCAGCCTGGGCGACAGAGTGAGATTCCAACTCAAAAAAAAGAAAAAGAAATTCTTCAATCTGAAAAAGGAGAACAAAGATTAGAAAAGTAAAATGAGGCCGGGCATGGTAGTTTATGCCTGTAATCCCAGCAATCTGGGAGGCGGAGGCGATAGTATTGCCTGAACCCAAGGGTTCAAGACCAGTCTGGGCAATTTAGGGGGATCTTGTTTCCACAATAAATAAAAAAAGAATTACCTGGGTGTGGTGGCACACACCTGTGGTTCCAGCTACTCAGCTACTTAGAAGGCTAAGATGGAAGGATCGCCTGAGCCCAGCAGGTCAAGGCTGCAGTGGCCATGAGCACGCCACTGCACTCCAGCCTGGGTGATAGTCTGAGACTCCAATTCAAAAAAAAAAGGAAAATAATATCAGGGAAGCTCACATATTCAAAAAGGAATGAAAGCAATAGCATCCAAATATAAACTCAGCAGTCAGAAAGTATTTAGTCAACTGTCTAGATATAAAAAGTTGGAAAGGGCTTAAAGGACTTAAACAAGGTATCAGAAAAGTATTGAAAAAACAGAGCTCACACAATGTCAGTGAAGCCGCAAGCAGTTTCTGACTACAGAAGACAAAGAGTGTCTCCTTCACTATAAATATGTGGAGGCTTTAACCAGTGTGGCTGAAGGAGACATCTTAGAGCTAATCCAGAATACATCCTTCATATGTGCCTCAGGGAGTGCTTGCCTTGTGATGTCTGGTCTGCACTGGGATGACTACTTTTCTCCTCAGGGCTATTTGTTTACTAAATATTCTGTTTTGCCCTTGTACTTGTTTATATAAGGTACACATGTACTCCTGGACAGGCATAAACTTCTAGATATATCAAGGTTTTAAAGTGTGGATTACATATAGAGCTCAAATTAAATATATTTATGAGGCCAGGCATGATGGTACACTCCCATATTCCCAGCACTTTGGGAGGCCAAGACAGGAGAATTGCTTGAAGTCTGAAGTTCGAGAACAGCCTGGGCAACATAGCAGAACCTCCTTTCTACAAACAAAAAACAAAACAAAACAAAACAAAAACCAGATGTGGTGATGCATGCCTATAGACACAGCTAGACAAGCGGCTGAGGCAGAAGGATCATCTGAGCTGAGCAGTGATGAGCTGTTTTTGTGCCACACTGCACATTGCACTTGGATGACAGAGTGAGATCCTGAATCGATAAATTCATTCATTCACTCATTCATTAAATTTCATTGACTAGGCCGGGCTCGGTGGCTCAGCCTGTAATCCTGCGCTTTGGGAGGCTGAGGTGAGTGGATTGCCTGAATCTGTGGGTTTGAGACCTGCCTGAGCAATTTGACGAGACCTCATCTCTACAATAAATTAAAAAAAATTAGCTGGGTGTGGTAGTGCGCGCCTGTAGTTCCAGTTACTTGGAAGGCTGAGGCAAAAGGATCGCCAGAACCCAGCAGGTTGAGGATGCGGTGGCCGGGAGCGGCCACTGCACTCCAGTCTGGGTGAAGGAGTGAGACTCCAACTCAAAAAAAAATAAAATAAAATAAAATAAAAAATAGAGAGAATGTAGGTTAAAAGTGCCTGCCCAAGTACTGATAATAATGGTATCACTTTTTCTTCTTTTTCCTCCTCCTCTTCCTCCTTTTCTTCTTCTCTCATATGAAAGCTCTATAGAAAATGTTTCTTCAAGCCGGGCTCGGTGGCTCAGCCTGTAATCCTGTGCCTTGGGAGGCTGAGGTGAGTGAATTGCCTGAGCCCACGGGTTCGATACCCGCCTGGGCAACTTGGTGAGACCTCATCTCTACAATAAATCAAAAAATCAGCTGGGCGTGGTAGCACGTGCCTGTAGTTCTGGCTACTCAGAAGGCTGAGGCGGAAGGATCGCCGGAACCCAGCAGGTCGAGGCTGCGGTGGCCGGAAGTGGCCACTACACTCGTCTGGGCGACACAGTGAGACTCCACACACACACACACACACACACACACACACACACACACACACACACACAAAAGAAAATGTTTCTTCTAAGCTGGGCTCGGTGGCTCAGCCTGTAATCCCACGCCTTTGGGAGGCCGAGGTGAGTGGATT
>NW_007247395.1:379451-380709 GCF_000164805.1 Carlito syrichta
GGCCGGGAGCGGCCACTGCACTCCAGTCTGGGCGACAGAGTGAGACTCCAACTCAAAAAAAATAAAAGAAAGAAAATTTTTCTTCCAATTCCATCCAGCCTGATGTCCCCTAACTTCCATCAGAATGCTTTAATCCATTTCTCCCAGCATGTGGAGTATCCCATTCCTGCCTCTTGTGTTTTGCACTCTTTTTATTCCACCTACCAAAATCCTTTTCCTCCTTAAAGTGCCAGCTCACACTCCCTTGCTCTGGGAGGTTTTCTGTTCTCCCTCTTCATGCTAAACCCCTAAAGCACACATTCTCTGAATAATATCTTTGACTCTTTTTTTTTTTTTTTGAGTTGGGTCTCAAACCCGCAGGCTCAGGCAATCCATTCACCTCGGCCTCCCAAAGCGCGGGGTAACAGGCTGAGCCACAGAGCCTGGCTGCATTTTTTTTTCCTTTTTTTTTTCTTGAGTTGGAGTCTCACTCTGTCGCCCAGGCTGGAGTGCAGTGGCATGTTCCCGGCTACCACAGCCTCTACCTGCTGGGCTCCGGCGATCCTTCCACCTCAGCCTTCCAAGTAGCCGGAACTATAGGTATGTGCTACCACGCCTGGCTAATTTTTTGATTTTATTGTAGAGACGAGGTCTCACCAAGTTGCTCAGGCTGGTCTCGAACCTGCAGGCTCAGGCAATCCACTTGCCTCAGACTCCTAAAGTGCTGGGATTACAGGCTGAGCCACTGAGCCGGCCTCTCCCTGTGTCTTGACACCTTTTGCCACCTGTCTGTGGCATCTTGTCCTGGACCTGCCTGGCAGCAGAAGACTGGACCCAGTGACTCTCTGAAGCCACTTTTGGTGCAATGAATCAGGTTCCCAGAAAGCCCCCATATCTGCTGGGACCAGATAGGAAGCTGAGGTTGGCCTGATATTCAGCCCACGAGGCAGCTATGCAAGATGGCGCAGCCAGAACCGAGGGCCACCATCTCCATGGCGTTTCCTTATGCACAATGGATCATAATTACTGTACTTGGAAAGTACAAGGAGACTGTTTTTCTTTTTCTTTTTTTTTTTTTTTTGAGTTGGAGTCTCACTCGATGGCCCAGACTGGAGTGCAGTGGCTGCTCCCTGCCACCACAGCCTCACCTGCTGGGTTCCGGCGATCCTTCCACCTCAGCATTCCGAGTAGCCAGAATTACAGGCATGCACTACCACGCCCAGCTGATTTTTTGATTTATTGTAGAGATGAGGTCTCACTGCACAGGCGGGTCTCGAAC
>NW_007247395.1:380729-389606 GCF_000164805.1 Carlito syrichta
TGGATTGCCTGAGACCGCGGGTTCGAGACCTGCCTGGGCAACTTGGCGAGACCTCATCTCCACAATAAATCAAAAAATTAGCCAGGCGTGGTAGCGCGCCTGTAATTCCAACTAATTTGGAAGGCTGAGGCGGAAGGATTGCCAGAACCCAGTAGGTCAAGGCTGCAGTGGCCAGGAGGAGTGGCCACTGCACTCCAGTCTGGGTGACAGAGTAAGACTCTAACTCAAAAAACAAACAAACAAACAAAAACAAACAAACAAACAAAATTAGCCGGGCATGGTAGCGCGCGCCTGTAGTTCCAGCTACTCGGAAGGCTGAGGCGGAAGGATCGCCGGAGCCCAGCAGGTCGAGGCTGCGGTGGCCGGAAGCGGCCACTGCGCTCCAGTCTGGGCGACAGAGTGAGACTCTCACTCAAAAAAACAAACAAACAAGCAAAGAAGCTCAATGCCCAAAAGATCATTGAGCATGTTTTTTGCTAGCCTGATCACTATTGATAACACTGTTTCTATGGGAAATAGTTTCCAATTCCCAAATAGTGCCCGATTGCATGCTGGGAATTGCCTGTAGTTCACAGAGAGGAAAAGAAGTCACGTAAAGTAGTACTCACTAAGAGTTAAAGGACTACTTGGAAGGGTGAGGAAGAAGAATCGCCTATGTCCAGCAGGTCAAGGCTGCAGTGGCCGTGAGCGTGCCACTGTACTTCAACCTGGGCAACAAGAAACCTTGAGTGAGACTCCAACTCAAAAAAAACCCCAAAAAAAACAAAACACAGTGAGAAGCCACCAGCCCTGCTGGATACCTGGTCCAGGGTTGACCCAGTCTGACAAGCAGAGGGGCCCTCCCAGCTCCTAGGGGGAGGGGTGGGACCCCTTGCCCTATTTTCTGGCCTGGAGGTAGTGTAGGTAGGCTGCAGAGGGACTCATCCATATTAGGCCCAAGTGAGCCTGGACATCTCCCCTGGACAGGGCTGCCATTTCACTGCCCTCCCAGGCCTTGGCACTCACTACCCTTTCAATGGTGTGAGGCTCAGTGACTGGCAATCCTTCCTGGTGCACTTCAGTCTGGGGACTCTTTCTCAGGCCACAGGAAGATAAGGAGAAGCTCAGCACTTTGCCTGGGGCTGGATAGGCTACTGAGGTTTGAGTCTGAGTGAACTCCATTCTTTTTTTGGAGTTGGAGTCTCATTCTGTTGCCCAGATTGGAGTGCAGTGGCCTCTCCCGGCCACCGCAGCCTCGATCTGCTGGGCTCCGGCGATCCTTCTGCCTCAGCCTTCCAAGTAGCCGGAATTACAGGGGCGCGCTACCACGTCCGGCTGATTTTTTATTTATTGTAGAGATGAGCGCTCCCCAAGTTGCCCAGGCGGGTCTCAAACCCGAGGGCTCAGGCAATCCACTCTCCTTGGCCTGCCAAAGTGCTGGGATTACAGGTGAGCCACAGAGTCCGGCCTGGGTGACCTCATTTAACTCCTTAGTGCTAGCTACCCAATGCTTAAGCTAGCCTCATCAGCATCACCTGGGAACTTGTTAGAAATGCAGAATCTCAGCCCCACCCTCACACCTGCTCATTGAGAATTTGCATTTTAATAAGTTCCCCAGGTGATTTGTATGCGCATTAAAGTTTGAGAAGCAGGGTGGAATGTAGCCTAGATTTGCAGTCCAAGGACTTGGGGCAGCAGTGGTGAATCCTGACCTTGGTCAGAATGTAAAAACCTCAGAGGCAAGGCTGGCATTGATAAAAGTCAAGTTTCCTGCAGCTGAGTTCAGCCTTCTAAAACACCAAGAGGTGGAGTTTCTAGCAGTGATACAGGAGGAACTTTTATCATGTATATTTATAAATCAGGGACTACCTGTATTTGTATTTGTATTTATCTTATCTTTCCAGCTAGACTGTAAGGCAAAAAGGTCGGGGATCATGTTGCATGCATATGAGTGTATATAATGGAAGAAAAATGGTATATACTGAATTATCACAGGCTCTGAAGTAGGCAGACCCACCTTCTGGGCCCAGCACATCTACTAACTTAATGTATGGGCTTAGGGATGCTACATGATTTCTCTGAGCCTTAGTTTCCCCATCTGTATGAACACTGTAGTGAAAGCCCACCTCTCAGGATTGTTGAAGGATTAAGTGAATCAACATACAAAATATACCTAGTAAATAACAGGTACTTAATCAATAAACGGTCACTCCCTTTTTTTTTTTTTTTTGAGTTGGCGTCTCACTCCATCTCCCCGACTGGAGTGTAGTGGTCGCTCCCGGCCACCGAAGCCCCGGATAATTTTTTATTTATTGTAGAGACAGTTCTCGCCAATTTGCCTGGGTGGGTCTCGAACTTACGGGCTCAGGCAATCCACTCACCTCAGCCTCCCAAAGGCTCAGGATTACAGGCTGAGCCACTGAGCCGGCTATGGTCACTCACTTTTACTTGAGTATTTCCACCCACCCCCACCCTCCAGTGCCTAGCCTCAGGCCAGCATCTTTTTTACATGCTCAACAAATACTAGTGATTGACCACAAGAATCGCCCTAAATACAGTGCATTTTAAATATATAACTCTGCCTTACTTATTTATTTATTTTTGGAGTTGGAGTCTCACTACCGGCCACCGCAGCCTCGACCTGCTGGGCTCCGGCGATCCTTCTGCCTCAGCCTTCCATGTAGCTGGAACTACAGGCGTGCGCTACGACGCCCGGCTGATTTTTTGCTTTATTGTAGAGATGAGGTCTCACCAACTTGCCCAGGCGGGTCTCGAACCCGCAGGCTCAGGCAATCCACTCAACTCAGCCTCCCAAAGGCGTGGGATTACAGGCTGAGTCAGGCTAACTCTGCCTTATTTAAATAAATAAACTCTTGCCTGTAATTCCAGCACTCTGGGGGGGCTGAGACTGGAGGATTGCTTGAAGCCAGGAGTTTGAGACCAGCATGGGCAACAATGTGAGACCCCATCTCTACAAAAATTAGCCAGGTGTGGTTGGCACGTGACTATAAGCCCAGCTACTCAGGAGACTAAGGTGCGAAAGTCTCTTGAGCTCAGGAAGTGGAGACTGCAGTGAGCTATGATTGCGCCACTGCACTCCGGCCTGGGTGACAGAGTGAAACCCTATAAATAAATAAATAGAAAGATAGGATAGATAGATAGATAGATAGATAGATAGATAGATAGATAGATAAAGCCTGAGTGACCGAGTGAAATCCTATAAACAAACAAATCAATTTTACTGTTCTCTTGCTATTTTTCCAAATATCAAAGCAAACCAACCTTGTTACGGAAACTTTTGGAAAACAGGAAAATATAATTGCTGTAATACCACTACCCAGAAACATAACATGTTGATGCTAATGTTTTGGAGTATTTCCTTACACACACACAGAATATGAATATGAAGGTCATAATAATTAGATGTTATTACTGTTTTTTTTACACAAAATCTTGGTCTCGGAAGAAAAATGGGCGAGCTGGTTTTCTTTCTTTGCTACGTGCTGCTACGTGTGGGGGTTCTAGAAACCAGCCAGACTGAGACATTTCCTTAGTTCCATGGTTAGCGGGCTACTCAAATCTCCAAATGATACATGCTGCACAGCCGTATTTTCAAAGACTATATACAGAATAGAAAGTGGTGAAATCAGAACACATTTGAGTTGGTGACCAGTCAAACACAATCTATGTTTCAAACTCAAAGACATTTTTTTAGGGAAATAATGAGGAGTTGAAACGAGGGGTTAGGAGGCAAGTGCCTTTGAAACCTTAACTCTGGCTTTGTCTGCCACAAACCCTCTAAGGCTGGCAGAGTTTCCACTTTAATTGGGAGAGAGGGAGGAGGCACTTGAAATTGAGCACTAGACACATTCTTTCATTGATCTGGGGAGAGTAAAGCATGTTTAGGCAAACAGAAATCTCTGCAATCTCACGTTTACTATGCTGGTCCTAAAAGGAGTTGTCAACCTGAATGAGGCAGTGGCAAAGCCCTAAGACATCAGGCCTTCCAATAGCTGAGGATTTAGAAATCAGAATCTTTGTTAGACCTTGCTCAGCAGCCCTCAGGAACAATCTATTCAGATTCAGCCTGGGATTCTGGCAGCCCCTAGCCCCCACTTCCAAAACAATGTGGGGTTGTGAGCCACTGGTCTCTGTGGTTTCTCTCTGCCCAGGTCTGACCTCCAGGGTTTCATGATCTGGATAAATGCTGCTTCCCTTTCCTCCTTTGTCCAAATATTTTTCTTGATTCTGGGGGTGCTTAGGTTTGAAGTAGGAAGGCATGATTTCAAATCTTCATTTCTGCCACTCATAATCTATATGAGGCCTTGGCTGTGACACTGAACCTCTCTGCTCCTCAGTTTCCACATCTGTAAAATGGGGATGATGAGACTACTTCTTTCCTTGGGTTCTTGTGAGGATTCCTTGAGCTAGCCTCCAAAAAGTACCTGGACACCGGGAAGGTGTTCAATAAAGGAGTGTCAAACTGGAGTGTTCCTTCCTCCTTTGCCTGATAAAAACACTCTGTTCTTTCTTTCTTTCTTTTTTTTTTTTTTTTTTTGAGTTGGAGTCTCACTCTGTCGCCCAGGCTGGAGTGCAGTGGCCACTTCCGGCCACCGCAGCCTCAACCTGCTGGGCTCCGGCGATCCTTCCGCCTCAGCCTTCCGAATAACCAGAATTACTGGCGTGCGCTCCCACGCCCAGCTGATTTTTTCAATTTATTGTAGAGATGAAGTCTCGCCTGCCCGGGCGAGTCTCGAACCCGCGGGCTCAGGCAATCCACTCACCTCAGCCTCCCAAACGCGCGGGATTAGAGGCTGAGCCACTGAGCCTGGCTCTTTTTTTTTTTTTTTTTTTTTTTGTTTTTTAGTTGGAGTCTTACACTGTCACCCAGACTAGAGTACAGCGGCCGCTCCCGGCCACCGCAGCCTCGACCTGCTGGGCTCTGGCAATCCTTCCGGCTCAGCCCTCCAAGTAGCTGGAACTACAGGTGCACGCTACCACGCCCGGCTAACTTTTAATTTATTGCAGAGATGAGGTCTCGCCAAGTTGCCCAGGCGGGTCTCGAACCCGCGGGCTCATGCAATCCACCCACCTCAGCCTCCCAAAAGTGCAGGATTACAGGCTGAGCCACTGAGCCCTGCTTCTGTTCTTTCTTTAGCAAATCCCAAAATTCACTTCTCTTTCATCTCTTTGCCTAATACTTGATGCTGATTTCATGTCTGGAGCCCAGCCTCTTTTGCTTTCATTTCCGTCTAAATGGCTGCTTCCAAATACATTGTTGTCACACCTGCAGCTTGGACCACATCAAGGGGCTGGGGTCCACTATTTAGTAACTCCCAAGCCCATTTCCTACTCTTTCCTGTCCATTCACTCCTCCCATTTTGCTGGTCCTCCTTTTAACATCATTACTGGGACAAACCCCCAGTCTTTAGTCACTGAGCCATCTTTTTTCATTCAAATCCCGCTCACTTCAAGAGACTTGTTTACAAAATGAAACCGGAAAAAAACTAGTAGTCAAACTGAAGGGGGGAAAAAAATACCCCTCTCATAGTAAATAAAAAGCTACCCTGAATAAACAATGAACGTTTATTTTTAAAGAAGGATAGCCTGAGCCGGATATGGTGGTGCATGTCTATGGTTCCAGCTACTAGGAAGGCTGAGGCAGAAATCAAGGCTGCGATGGCTGTGAGCATGCCACTATACTCCAGGCTGGGAAACAGAGTGAGACTGCCTCAAAAAATAAAATAAGATAAAAAACAAGGATAGTCTGTGCTGGGAAGGGTATGATGAAGGTAGTTAAGGGTATATTGGTTCCACCCTTTGGAAAGCATTTGGGCATGATTTATGGAACCATAAATATAGTCTACCCATTTAACCCCGTATCTCAATTTCTAGGAGATGACGTTAAGGAAATGGGAAGAAATTCAAGTGAAAGGCTTTATGCTAATATATATTTCTGGTAGTGTTAGTTAATAATAGAGAACATTGGAAACCACCTCAATGGCCAACAACAATAAATTTTTGAAATAAGTGATACTGAATCAACTTAGGTATAGTCAGCAGATACGAAAATAATAATAACAATAAAACCTCTACATAAAAAAGTTTATAATAATTGTGAAAAGCAAAGTACAAAAAGTGTGTGTGTTTGTGTGTGTGTGTGTGTGTGTGTGTGTCCATACACTAGAAAAGGACTGGGGAAAAAAAACAGCAGCGGATGGAGTGCCTCAAGCCTGTAATCTCAGCCCTTTGAGAGGCCAAGGCAAGAGGACTGCCTGAGCCCAAGGACTGCCTGAGCCCAAGAGTTTGAGACCAATCTTTACAATAAAAAAAAAAAAAAAAATTAGCAGGGCATGGTGGCGCACATCTGTAGTTCCAACTATTTGGAAGGCTGAGGTGAAAGGATCACCTGAGCCCAGCAGGTCCAGGCTGCAGTGGCCATGAGTCTGCCACTGCACTCCAGCCTGGACAACAGAGTGAGACTCCGACTCAAAAAAAAGTAGCAAAATACTACCAGTGTCTCTGTTTAGGAGTTGTAATTATGATTAGGGAGAATTTTTTTTTTCTTTTTTTTCTTTTTCTCTACCTTTCAAAGTTTTTGTAATGTGGTTCTATCTTATTATGAACATATAAAAATTATGTGTTACTTTTATAAATATATATCTGAAGCCTCCCTGGAATTAGGAAGTTCTGAGCAAGGAGTTCCTTTCCCAAGGAAGGACCACCAAGCAGCTGCTCTCTACCCATGCCACATTTGTCAAACCACCAAGAAACCAACCGCCCAAGGGACCCTATTTTTGATTCCACTACTCTCAAAGCCAGAGACTGAAAGTAGACAGGATCTGTGCCCTTCCTACGTGGGAAATACTTACTAAATCGCAGGCCTCCAACAAAACACCTGGAGGGACGGAAATGGGAAGCTAAGAGGAGCTCTGTCCTCCAGGGGCAGTCCCGTGGCTGCTGATTGTAAGGGAAGAACAGGCAGTTCCTTTTGCCCTAAGATTCGCTCTTTCACCGCCTTGGGAAAGGAAAATTAATGTAGAGTTGGAGGGGGAGGAGGGGAACTGTGTAGACAGGATTGCTAAGAGATGGTGAACTGGGGCAAAACCTTCCCAGGAGAAAGTCTTAGTGGCAACATGGAAAACTGAAAGTGGCAATTCAGGTGTGTGTGCTCTTGCAATGATTGGGAATTGCGGGTTTTTCTAAGTCGTGGACTGGACTTCATAGACAAAGGAACTGGATTGGGACTAGGGTGTTTTGGAGCTACAAGAGACTTAAAGAGAAAGTCTGGAAGCAACTAAAGTTTCCAGAGTGCTGCCTACTATGTGCCAGACACTTTAAAAAGGTTATCCCTTTTAATCCTCAGCGTAGCTTGATTAGGAAGGTATTACTGTCTGCAATTTACATGAGAGGAAACTGAGGCTCAGAGAATAAGTGTCCAAGGTTGCACACTGGCAAATGGCAGAGTTGGGAGGGAGACCACCTGTTGTCTTGACTCCAGAGCCAGTGCCCTTTCCTGTGGGTCTAAACCAATCCCTTTCTTTTGAACTTGAGGAAACTGAAAGCCAGAGAAGGGTCCTGATTACACCTCATTGTACAGCTCATGAGAGACAGGGCAGGACTTGAAGCCAAGTCCTGTGATCCTCAGCCCAGTGCTTTTTCCACTGCTCTGCAGGGCCAACCACCCACCTTCACCAAGAGGCCTCTGCCTAACCTGCTGCTTCTACTGAGTTCTACTTTCTGAGGCAGCACCAGCTTAATCCGGAAGCTCACATTGATGTCTCTCCAGGTTCATTGCAATTGGGGATTTATTGTTATTAACATCACTACTATTTTTATTTCATTTGATTGTTCACTTCTGTATTTCCTCCCAGACTGGGAGTATTTGTTGAAAAACATTATCTGTGAAATAAAGAACATGTAACTGAATACATAAAAGCTGTTTGCCCCGGGGCTTTATGTTTGAAACTGAAGTCTGCGCGACCATTGAGTGTATTATCTGGATGATATCTAATACCACCACTTAGAGTGTGAGAATGAACCCTTTTCTTAAAAGAAAAAAAATCAGAAAAGAATACTGACCTTTTTAATGTTTCCCAGCACAAAGAAATCCATCTACTGTAGATTCCAAGACAGACCAGACCAATATGTTGACATGTTGGGCTCAGATTTCATTCCTGAAAATCTGGAACCTTATGCTGTATAAATAACACGATCTTTTCCTTCGTTCAAATCAAGAGGAGAAACAATTGCTGGCAGATCCCAGGGTTTGCCTTCCCCATAACTGTCCCCACAAGTTCCAACTTACTACCCACAAGTCATGACTCGCATATTTTCACTTGAAGAGTTTTGAAATGTTCTGAAAATCATAGAGGAAAAGAGAACCAGATCCTCCTGAGAAATAGATTAAGTGAAAAAAAATTGCAAAGAAAAAAAAAGAACATAAAGGAAAATGTCTTACATACATAAGTTTATGTTGAAATAGTTAATGGAACTTGAAGGTACATTTCCTAGCATAGCCTTGTCAGCTAGAAGCACTGTTAGATTTGTCCCCATTTGCCAGAAGAACAAGCTGTTGTACAGAGAAGGAATATACCCAAGGCCACAGAAGGAACTGACTAACTTGAACTTCTGTTCAAGTTCTTCCTTCTCTGAGACAATCGGGAGATCTAAATACCATATTTTAATCTTGGTAGAACAAATTTCTACCTAAATTTATATCATTTCCTGGTTAAAAACATTCATATTACCAAAGTTATTATTAGAAGTTGCTATAATTTTAAATATGTCTAGATGTCTTACAGTGGTGTTACATTCACTACTGTTTAAATTACAGTCAAGCCGGGCTCGGTGGCTCAGTCTGTAATCCCGTGCCTTTGGGAGGCTGAGGTGAATGGA
>NW_007247395.1:389870-390238 GCF_000164805.1 Carlito syrichta
TGCTGGGCTCCGGTGATCCTTCCGCCTCAGCCTTCCGAGTAGCCGGAACTACAGGTGTGTGCTACGACACCCAGCTAATTTTTGATTTATTGTAGAGACAAGGTCTGGTCAAGTTGCCCAGGTGGGTCTCTAACCTGCGGGCTCAGACAATCCTCTGGCCTCGGCCTCCCAAAGTGCTGGGATTACAGGCTGAGCCACGGAGCCTAGCCTGAGGCACCGAGCCCGGCCAATCACAGCTTTCTTTTTTTTTTTTGAGTTGGAGTCTCACTCTGTCGCCCAGACTGGAGTGCAGTGGCCGCTTCCGGTCACCGCAGCCTCGACCTGCTGGGCTCTGGCGATCCTTCCACCTCAGCCTTCCAAGTAGCTGG
>NW_007247395.1:390258-397204 GCF_000164805.1 Carlito syrichta
CTACTTGGAAGGCTGAGGCGGAAGGATCGCCGGAGCCCAGCAGGTCGAGGGTGCGGTGACTGGGAGCGGCCACTGCACTCCAGTCTGGGCGACAGAGACTCCAACTAAAAAAAATAAATAAAAAATAGCCGGGTTCGGTGGCTCAGCCTGTAATCCCGCGCCTTTGAGAGGGTGAGGTGAGTGGATTGCCTGAGCACTCCAGTCTGGGCGAAAGAGTGAGACTCCAGCTCAAAAAAAAAATAAAAATAAAAATAAAAAATAAATAAATTACAGTCAAATCCTCTGATGGTTTTCTAGAGCATTCAAAAAGCAGGAGATTTGAGGGCAATGGCCATGGCTTATTCTTTATATTTCCTATAGTGCTCAGCACTGTGCTTTGCACCTAGTGTCATTACTATAAACAGTTTAAATGAGTGGGAATTAGCCTATTGGCTAATTCCTAGGCTGCTACCTGCAGTACATTCTCAGAGACAATTGGATGTACCGTAGAGACAGATAGAACGGGTCAGAAGCAGGTTGACCTTGAGTAAGTGACACCTGTGTTTTGGGACAAGCAGGACCTCTGACACTCAAACTGATGGTGTCCATGCAGACTAACTCCCCTTTAGCCCATCTTCTCCAGTATACCTTCCAGTGTATTCCCATTATCATCAGGATCAAGTCCTCAGAGGGTTTTCTGTGATCTTCCCTCCCAACCCCATCTCCCAGGCATCCCCCACACCTGCCCACACCTACCCTGTCCTTCAGCTACAGCAAACTGTTTTCAGTCTCTGCTTCCCCCACCAAAGACCATGAACCATGGTTGCATGGCTCCATGCCTCTTCCTTGAACATCCCACTCCACTCCTTCTTGGTTAGCAAACTTCTGCTCATCTCTTTTTTATTTTATTTATTTATTTTTGAGTCGGGGTCTCATTCTGTCACCCAGACTGGAGTGCAGTGGCAATGATCACAGTTTTCTTTCTTTTTTCCTTTTTCTTTTTCTTTGTTTTTTGTGTTGTTGTCTCACTCTGTCGCCCAAACTGGAGTGCAGTGGCTGCTCCCGGCCACCGCAGCCTCGACCTGCTGGGCTCCGGTGATCCTTCCGCCTCAGCCTTCCGAGTAGCCGTAATTACAGGTGCACGCTACCACGCCCAGCTAATTTTTTGATTTATTGCAGAGATGAGGTCTCACCTGCCCAGCGGGTCTCGAACCCGCGGGCTCAGGCAATCCACTCACCTCGGCCTCCCAAAGGCTGGGATTACAGGCTGAGCCACCGAGCCCAGTCCTGTTTTGTTTTTTTGAGTTGGGGTCTCACTCTGTCACCTAGGATGGAATGCAGTGGCATAATCACAGCTCACCATAGCCTCACCCCCTGGGCTCAAGTGGTCCTTCTGCCTCAACCTCCAGAGTAGTCGGGACTACAGGCACATACAACCACACCCAGCTAACCTTTTGTGGAGACTAGGTCTCATTATGTAGCCCAGACAAAGTCTCACTATGTTGCCTAGAACTCCTGGGCTCAAGCAATCCTCCCACCTCAGCTTCCCAAAGTGCTGGAATTACAGCCATGAGCTGCTACATCTAGACTGTTTTGTTTTGTTTTTTTTTGAGTTGGAGTTTCACTTTGTCGCCCAGACTGGAGTGTAGTGGCCGCTCCCAGCCACCGCAGCCTCGACCTGCTGGGCTCTGGCGATCCTTCCACCTCAGCCTTCCAAGTAGCTGGAATTACAGGCATGCGCTACCACGCCCAGCTGATTTTTTTGATTTATTGTAGAGATGAGGTCTCGCCAAGTTGCCCAGACGGGTCTTGAACCCGCAGGCTCAGGCAATCCACTCACCTCGGCCTCCCAAAGTGCTGGGATTACAGGCTGAGCCACTGAGCCCGGCCTGTTTTGTTTTTTGAGTTGGAGTCTCACTCTGTCGCCCAGACTGAAGTGCTATGGCATACTCATGGCCACCGCAGACTCGACCTACTGGGCTCCGGTGATCCTTCCGCCTCAGCCTTCCAAGTAGCCAGAACCACAGGCGTGCACCACCACACCCAGCTAATTTTTTTTTGTTTTTGAGTTGGAGTCTCACTCTGTCACCCAGACTGGAGTGCAGTGGCTGCTCCCAGCCACTGCAGCCTCGACCTGCTGGGCTCTGGTGATCCTTCCGCCTCAGCCTTCCAAGTAGCTGGAACTACAGGCACGTGGTACCACGCCCGGCTAAATTTTCTTTTTTAGTTGTAGAGATGAAATGAGGTCTCACCAAATTGTCTGGGTGGGTCTCGAACATGCAGGCTCAGGCAATCCTCCAACCTCTGCCTCCCAAAATACTGGGATTACAGGCTGAGCCACCTATCCCGGCCTAACTTTGCATTTCAAACCTATTTTTTGTTTTTGTTTTTAGTCATAATCTCACTCTGTCACCCAGGATGGAGTGTAGTGAAACACTCACAGTCACCGCAGCCTTGACCTGCTGGGCTCCGGTGATCCTTCGCCTCAGCCTTCCAAGTAGTGGGAATCACAGGAATGGGCCACCATGCCCAGCTAATTTTTTGATTTATGGTAAAGACAAAGTCTCACCAAGTTGCCCAGGCTGGTCTCGAACCCCTGAGCTCAGGCAATCCTCTAGCCTCAGCCTCCCAAAGTGCTGGAATTACAGGCTGGGATTATAGACCTGAGCCACTTTTGCTGAGGCTAAGGCGGAAGGATTGCCTGAGTCCAGTAGGTCGAGGCTACGGTGGCCATGAGTGTGCCACTGCAGTTCAGCCTCGGCGACAGAGTAAAACTCCAGAGTAAAACTCCAATTCAAAAAAATAAATAAATAACATAACATAACCACTTTTCTGAAAAGTTGGAAAATAAGGGAGAGGAAAAAATCCACCATCCATAATTTCATAATACATTTGGTGTATTTTTTCCCTGCTCTGCCCAGCTTGTTCATTAAGATTTTGGGTCTTTTGTCACTCAGAAGGACTTTGCAGGCAAACGGTAGACTTGTATTCTTCAGTGGGCCCCAGGGTCCTTCAGGGTCAGATTCACAAGAAGGGGGCCTGAACTGTGAGCAACCATCATGACATCCCAGTTTTGACTCATCGGGGAGAAGGGTCTTCTATATGTTCCGGTCTCACATCCTGTCCTACCTTTTTAACTTCCAGAAACTCTCCTCAGGAGGTAAATTCTAGGATATTAGAGCTAGAAAGGTCCCTCATAATAAGCTAATCCGACCCACATAGAGTACAGATGAAGACACATGATCAAAGCCTGAAAGAGACTGGATCCCTGACTCTTAACTGGGAATCTGGTGTTCCTTCCACTCAATCTCAGATCCTTTCAGCAGCCTCCCATGTCCTGTGGCCAGGGCCCATTCCCTTTTCTGGTACTTCCAAACCACGGCTGCCAAGGTGAGGCAAGAGACGTGTAGCATGTTAATGCCCTTATTCCCCCCCAGATATTTTCCCTGTTCCATTTGCCCAGCAACATAGGATTGAGTGCTCCATAGCCATACATAGCCTATGTCCTTCAGGAAGTCCCAGACAAAAGCAAGGCCACACTACCTCTCCTCAGCACCTGCCATTATGAAAGGCCTGTCATTCCCTTCTTTCTGGGCCTTGAGAAGGTGGAAACCTGAGCCGTGTTCTTTCCCGCACAAAAAGAAAGTTTCCCACAGTAGAGTCAGTCTACTTAAAAGTGCTCATGGCATTCCAACCAGAGGGCCACACTCCTCCAGGAGGCCAGCTCTTGTCCTGAGTTGCTTGCCCACACTCTCCTGCTCCTTTGGGAGATTCCTCTGGCTAAGCCACACACACAGGTAGGTCTCTCCGTCCCATGCCCTCTTGGTTTCTCTAAGAGCCCTGTCTGGTTGTCACGTGGTCTCCAGTAATTTGGAAGTCGGGACCCTATTGCTACCTTCCAAATCCCCTAGCCCCATTTGCTCCCAGTAAATTTAAACAACTGCATGAGTGGGTCTAAACTCCCTTTTGTGCTATAATTAGGCTGGAACAAGGCTCACCCCAGGACAGAAATACTGTACGGGGGCGGGTTATAGACTGCTGCTGGTCCCCACAGTAGGGAAGTAGCGACCTTTTGAATAGGAGGATTAACACATTAGCACATAGATTCCTGCTTCCGGGGAGGGTTGAATTCTAGAATAAGAGCTCCAGCTTGTATGTGGGGGAGAGGGCAGGGGGGCGCAATGCACACTAAAGACTTTGTGTGTTCCTGGGGTATCTGGGAGGTAAACACAGGAAGAGTCTGACAGGCACCAGTCAGAAGAGTGGGGCAGCTCGAGACCCTCCAGGCAATGTTGTAAATGGCAAGGATAGGAACCCCAGAATGAAAAGCATCTCCTGTTGTCTACTTATTCCCTGTCAGGCAGTGTTGGGCATCTGGTACGCTATGGCAAAGGCTAGAGAACCTAGGCGCGCTGAAGTTAGACACACAGAAGTACCTGGAGAACCAAATGTGTGACCTTGGCCTTGTTTGGCTGGCACTTCTCAGGGACTCTATTTCATCATCTGTACAGTAGAGGATAGTAACATCCATCTCATGAGGTTGTTATTAGGATTAAATGAGACGACGCAAGAAAGTACCTAGAGACAAGTAAGTAACACCTCTCAGGCCTTCAACAAACGGTAACGCCTCACCCTCACATAGTCTCTTTACCACCCACGTTGGCAAGGCTCTCATCGGTAAATCTCCCATTGAATATCATCTTTGAAACCATTTCCAGGCCGGGCTCGGTGGCTCAGCCTGTAATCCCAGCACTTTGGGAGGCCGAGGTGTGTGGATTGCCTGAGCCCGTGGGTTCGAGACCTGCCTGGGCAACTTGGTGAGACCTCATCTCTACAATAAATCAAAAATTAGCCGGGTGCGGTAGCACGCACCTGTAGTTCCAGCTACTCGGAAGGCTGAGTTGGCGGAAGGATCGCCAGAGCCCAGCAGGTCGAGGCTGCGGTCTGGGTGACAGAGTGAGACTCCAACTCAAAAAAAAAAAAAAAGAAACCATTTCCAGTTATGCCCCAGGACAGTTGTCCCATTACTATCCCCTCTCCCTGTGCATTAGTATATGTGGCAGAGTAAAAGTGTCTGTGGCCACTTCCCCCATTTCAGAAAGAACATGATTAGACCGAGTTTGTGATCAGCTCGCCATGCCACTCTCATGGGAGCACATGGAGAAGAAGCCCTTGGAGTCTTCAAGGGCCATAGGCGAGGAGATGACTGGGAGGGGATGCACAGGGTGGCCCCAGCTTTTTGTACCCACTCGTGGAAGTGCATTAAAGTGGGCCCTGAGCTAGCAACAGAGGAAGTAAACAATCAAGGGACATGGGTGACAGTTTTATTTAAAAGAGAAAAGTTGGGACATTACCAGCTTTAAAGATTGCCTTCTTTTAAAGGAGGAGGAGGGGGAGAAGAATAGGAAGGGAGAAGGGGGAGGAGGAGGAGGAGGAGAAATCGCAACAAAAAAATCTTTTAAAATCCTTGAAAGCAAAAAAGAACATGACAATAACAAAGTCTTTCTCAAATCTAACAAAAACAGCAGAGACTTAGGAAAATATCTAGGCTGTTGAGTTACTAAAACAAAGACTTGTTCTTACACCTCTGGGGTAAAATGTAAAAGTGGAAGAAGACACTCAGACCCTAAATCTACTGTACAGCAATACCTCTGTGGCTTAGAAATCAGGCAGGGTGCAAAACCATATGAAGGAATTGGAGAGAGGTCTCCTGTGCCCTCCATAACATATATGCCTTACGCAGAACAGCACGGGAGGCCAGTTCATTTTTATGGCTTCTGCTTTCTCTGTGTAACTCAAGATTAGCAGATGAAGTGAGAGCACAAGTCACCGAACATCTGTAGGCCTCCGTTTCCCCATCTGCAAACTGAAGGTGGGTAATAATACCTATTCTGACCACACACCAAGAAAGCAGTGGCATCTGAGATTTCTGTTGAAACCTTAACTTTCATTGAGCACTTATGTTCCGGGAGTGTGCTGAGTCTTTGCTGTTTTGATTGAGGTCTAGGTTTTTAGGAAAGGCTTTGCAAATTGTAAATAGATTACCCCTCTCCTCCCCCAGTGTAAAGTATTATCATTGAAAATAGTATTCGAAAGTCTTGAATGCTTTCTTTGTAATGCATACTCATGTGAAGCATGAATACATTTAGAGCTTAGATGGAACTCAGTATGGTTCTAAATCTCCCTCTTAAAAAACACACCTCTAGGTTGTGTGGATCACATGGAATGGCTGGATTCTGCTTTGTGAAGAGTCACTCTTTCAGGGGGAATGATGATTTGTGTGGGGTCGAAGGTCAAGAATGCTAATTTCATGTCTTTTACTTTTAGAGTACCTTTAGGGGACTGGCAAACCAGTGAAAAATGGTTTGTAGTTTTGTAAACATCTTATATTTCCTTGCCAAGCTTGCTTGGTGGCAGCTCTTCCTTCGGGCAGAGGAATGGACTTGCCTCGGAGAGTGAACAGGTGGGATGTGGGATGCAGGGCCTGCCTGGCACCCGGAAAGCCGGACAACAGGAGGAAGGGCCAACACCTGGAGTGTCCAACTCCCTGAGGGTCAAAGCCGGAACATTAACTCACTTCAGGAAGTATTGAGACTGGAACCATGCCACGCCCCAACCCGCAGACCAGCTTGGGGGCTGATTTCTAGGGAAATAAATCCCCATTATACCAGCGGGGCCTGGCAGTGACCCTGGAGTCAACAGCCACTGAGGTTCGGATGCCAGTGTCTCACATTTAGTCACTTTGAGTCATGGGCAGTTAAGACTTTGGTTTTGCAAATGTGGGCAACAAGCAGGATACATGGCTAGGGGAACTAAATCAAAAACTTAAACAATTCCTTCCATGGAGAACTCATTACCTTAGCAGGCAGTCCATTTAAATTTTTAACAGCTCTAGCTGGGCTCGGTGGCTCAGCCTGCAATCCCGCGCCTTTGGGAGGCTGAGGTGAGTGGATTGCCTGAGCCCGCG
>NW_007247395.1:397224-399328 GCF_000164805.1 Carlito syrichta
AGACCCTCCTGGGCAATTTGGCGAGACCTCATCTCTACAATAAATCAAAAAATCAACCGGGCGTGGTAGCGCGTGCCTGTAGTTCCAGATACTCGGAAGGCTGAGGCGGAAGGATCGCCGGAGCCCAGCAGGTCGAGGCTGCAGTGGCCGGGAGCGGCCACTGCACTCCAGTCTGAGTGACAGAGTGAGACTCCGACTCAAAAAATAAATAAATAAATAAATAAATTTTTAACAGCTCTAATGGGTTAGAAAGTTCTTCCTTATATGGAGTTGAAATCTGCCTCCTTGTAACTTCTCCCCTTTGTTCCCAGCTCTGCCTTTAGGAATCACATGGATTAAATCTGCTCCCTCTCCCCCCTTCAGGCCTCAGAAGCATTGTTTTCTGAATCTCAGATTTGACCGGACACCTGCTATAGTAATATCTAATTGGTTAAATGCTTTTCCACCCTTATGATTCTATGTGGGAAGGAAAGTGATCCTAAGCGGAGACATGACATTCTCTGAGTCACATAGTATCCCAGTGGCTCCAGTAGGAATCCCTCCTTTGGGTATGCTCTCCTCTATCCCCTGCAGACAAAAAGGCTGCCCTGAATTTCCATGATCAACCAGAATGTTGTGCTTTGGCTAACGTGGGAAATGAATTCCTAGCCAACAGAAGCAAAAACATAAAACCCCATAGAGTTAGTGCCTTTGCTTTGGTGGTGGTAGCAGCAATCAAAAGATGTTTATGGTATTAAACACATTTTAAAAGGTCGGGCTTTTCAAAATATACCCCACTCCATCTGCCTCACCCCCATTCCCTTTGGCTTCTATCACTTTTAACAGGCAGTTTGCTGTCAAAGACTCAATTTCACAGAAGGTAATCCGGGCACATGCTGGAGAGGCAATTACATCCAATCTACTGATGGAGATGACTGAGCCACCCCCTGTGCCACCTCCCCCAACCCCCATCTGCTCACAGCCTGGCTTTCTCTTCCAAACTGCCCTTGGCAGGCTTGGACTTTGTGGTCCCTTTGGCTCTGTCTGCACCAGCCAGTCAGCCAGTCACAGTCATCAGTGAATGCCACTTAACACAACTTAAGCTGGGGCTTCTAACTATCCAGTTGACCAAGTCCCCAAGGTCAGACAGTCAGCAACTTCTTTTGGGGCCCTGCCTTGTGCTGAGTACTGTTCTAGTCCTTATGAGAGGGAGAGGGAAACAAAAGAAATCAAAGCCAGGGGCCCTTGTCTCCAAAGGGTTTACAGGCCTAATTAGTGATCGCCAAGGGGCTCTCTTGAGAAAAGACTTAAGGACACTTACAAAACAATATACAAATGGACATAAGAGGGAGGGGAGTGCGCCAAAGAGAGTCTAAGTTCCTTGAGGGGAAGGGTCTGCCTTTGTGTCCTCCCAGGAAGGGCCTCTCCACTTCCTCATTAACCTTTTGTTTGGGGCAATTACAAAGAACTTTAGGCAGTCTCTTTCTCTTTCTCTCTGGTCTCAGGCTCAAGGATCAAGTTGACAAATATGAGAACTTCACTGATTTCAGATGGGGGAGTTTCAAATCCTGCTAAAATGGCTGAATAGGCCTTTAGTGAAATGTATATCCATTTGAAGCTCAGCATTGCGGTCAAGGATGGGAATGATGAGTTTTTCTAAGTGTCTATCCCCATTATCTCCTGCTTTATAATAATCAGTATTCATAATCATAGCAGCTGCTATTATTGAATACCTACTTTATGGCAGGCACGCCACCTATATTATCTCATTTAATACAACTTTATACATTGTTGTTCCAATAGAGAGGATTATTTTTAAGTTAAATGAAGAAAATTAGGGCTATCTTTTATTTCTTTTTTCTTTCTTTCTTTTTTTTTTTTGAGTTGGAATCTCACTGTCACCCAGGCTGGAGGACAGTGGCACGCTCCTGACCACCGCAGCCTTGACCTGCTGAACTCAGACAATCAACAATCTTTCCTCCTCAGTCTTCCAAGTAGCTGAACTACAGGCACACGCCATCTATGCCTGGCTAATTTGTTGATTTATTGTAAAGATAAGGTCTCACCAAGTTGTCCAGGCTGGTCTTGAACCTGTGGGCTCAGGCAATCCTCTCACCTTGGCCTC